>NC_135543.1:20016906-20316906 GCF_045843805.1 Urocitellus parryii
GTATACTTAGGAATTTAATTTCTGTGTTACAGGGTATGCAAATTTCAAATTTGCTGAAAAATTATGAAATATTTTCCTGTTTCATTGTTCTGGATCACTGCCATGTTTTCATGTTTCAGTGTTTAAAAAAATATTGTCCAACATAGTGGGTACATGTAAACTTGCTCAGTGTAAGTGAGAAATGCATTTCCCTGATAATTAATGAGGCTGACCATCTTAGGACTTGACAGTCTTGTCCATTTGTATTTCCCATGACATAAGGCAGGAGCCCTTCGTGGCCTGGAGTCCTGGGGGATGCCCCCAACCAGTATAGTTCAGATTCCTTAGAGAAGCTTGGAAACATCGAAAGTCGTTCAGTGAATTATCACATTGTTTGCAAGCCGGTGATCTTATCATTCATAGTAATTCACCAATCCCAGCAATTATTTACCAGTCTGAGAGTCCCTAGAGCAATGAATTGGGCCAAAGACAGAATGTTTCTCACTCCTGAAGAATGACCGTGTAAGGATTGGTAAGTCAAGTCTGACCAAAAGAAACAAAGAAAGTCCAAAGAGCAATGGGCACAGAACTGAAGCTGAGGAATGAAAACAGTATACAGTGGTCTTGAGGAAACAAGGAGAAATTGTCACAGGTTAAAAAGAAAAGAAAAAGGGATCAGGAAAGAATTATACAATAGAAGCCAAGAAAGAAAAAATGAGTAAAATATTCAAAATGCAGTGATATAGGCACACCAAGGACATAAGAATTTAAATTATCAATAAGGTTTAGGGATGAGATGAGGACATAGTGTCAGGCCATAGCTTAGGTGAAGTGAATGTGTTAGACCAAGTCCAAGCGTCCATGCCTGAGGCCAGTGCACCATGCCACGAGACACCCAGAACCTCGGCTCCCATTACTCACGGCCTCCGTAAATTGTCTATCTTTTCATCACCTTTTAATTTCTGTGAACCTTCAGACTTGACATTTGCATTTATCTGGGCCTTAATTCTTCATCTGTTCTTTATAAACACTGCTCTTTTTCCTTCTTAGAATTGTCTGCTTTAGGTGTCAGTGACTCCCAACATCGTTTGGAAACAACTAATGCCAATCACAGAGGTGGATGCTTCCTTCAGAGGGGAGCCGACTGGATCCGGGATTCCTTCCTTGACTTTGCAAGGCTCTTCCACCACCATTGCTCTGAATGACTCAGGTTGATTCTTAATGACTCCTTCCATATTCTCTCTACTTGTTCTCCAGTCCATTCTACTCACTGCCTCCAGATAATGGCCCTAAATATAGGTGTTAGGACACCAAATGACCTCCCATTGCCAAACACGTTGTCAAATTCCTTCACCAGGTGTCACCAGTCTCCACAAGCCTACTCCAATTTATCTTGCCTTCTAGCACATTCGACTGTAAGAAGATATCATTTCCATTAATTGTAATTCCTTTAAGGGCAAAACCATAGTAGATTTGGCTTTGTCGCACCTGAAACACCTAGTCCAAATAAATGCATTTAAATTATTTTTATTTCTCTCTGACATGTCCTGTGTCATTATAGGAGCTTTTTTCCTTTGGTCTTGTCATAACTGAAGGTTATATAGAAATATAAGATTACCTGTTGGGTCACTCCTCCTCTTAAAAACAATAACAACCAAACAACAGTATGCAGTCTACAAAAATAAAATGTGGGGATCGATGAGCCAAGATGATTCCCCAAAGGAGGATTTTTTTAAAGAGAGAGAGAGAGAGAGAGAGAGAGAGAGAGAGAGAGAGAGAGAGAGAATTTTTTATTATTTATTTACTTTTTTTTTTTTTTTAGTTTTCGTACACAACATCTTTGTTGGTATGTGGTGCTGAGGATGGAACCCGGCCACACGCATGCCAGGCGAGCGCGCTACCGCTTGAGCCACATCCCCAGCCCAAAGGAGGAATTTTATGATCAATCCTTTCCCCTTCTGCAGAGCTGCAAGACCCACTTCAAAGGAGACTCCCGAATGTGTCCTGCCTGCCCTGTTCCTAGCTCCTCAGAAAATGCTCTCACAGCCCTCACGGTGTGTTTGTTTTCTCTTGTTACAAATTACTGTGAACGTAGTGGCTTAAAATGAATGTATAGTCTTTTTTGGAGTCAGAGGTCCAAAATCAGTCTCACTGAACTAAAGTCAAGTTGTCCACCTGGCTACGTTCCTTCCACAGCCTCTGGGGAATAGTGCATTCCCTTGTCTTCTTTTTCCTCTAAGAGCCACTGTGTCTCTTGGTTCATGATTCTCTCTCACCTTTCTCTAACCTCTCACTTCCATCATCCCAGCTACGACTAACTTGACCCTCTACCTGTCTTTTACGTTAACGTTTGGCCCACTGGAAAATCCAAACCAATCTTTGCATCTCGGGGTCGGTCAGTTTGAGCATGTCTGCCAAGTCTCCTTTGCCATCTAAGGCAATAGTTACAGGTTCTAGGGACTAGGACATGGGACATGACTAGGACATCCTTCAACCTTCCACAACAGTCACTAAAAGTTACCTACCTGACAGGAAAAAGGAACTGCTAATGTTATTGAATATATTCAATAATGAATTGAAGGGAATTCGTTTCTAGATTTGGTTTACTCCTGAGAAAGGGCCCACTTCCAGATCAGCTGCTGCTCTTCCACATACTTCTGCTGAGCCCCTGGCCATGTCTACCTCAGTCTTTCCCACCCAGCTTTGAAATAGTCTGTTCATTCTCATCACATTTTTCTTTCAGTTAGTATCACTTAGCACAAAGCCAGGCACATAGAAAATAGCTAAGAAATGTTTGTGGAATAAACAGAATGACAAGTATTTCAAAATAGAAGATAATACTTAGCATAATGCTTTGACAATATTAATATTCAATTAATGTTTTTTGATTAATCTGGTGAGCCAGAAAGACTGAGGCTCCTTTTAGGACAGAAAATTTCTATTTCTATAAGACCCTGCCAGTTATTAAATACACACCTCTCTGTTTTAGTGGTTCCTAGTTGCTTAGAACATCTTATTTTTATATTCAGTATAGAGTGATTTACAACCAACTCAAAGGTATTTAAGAAGGTGTCAAATGTCTTTTGCAAAAGTACAAATAGAAAACATTTAAGTAGAATGAGGAACTACCATAATCTAACAATGGGGCATACATGTATGAATTGTACTAATCCACATTTTCTAAAGATTCTATCTTTGGATTTTTAGCTAATTAACCGAAACCAAAGAAACTGATGGGAAATAAAACTAAGCAAGAAGAATTTGACCGATGTCAGTTTCTGAAGCTTAAATACTTATTTATGGGGCTGCTGCTGAGCCTGAGTTACACTCGCATCTTCACAGGAGACTGGTCCCACACAGGAAAACTGGCTGCAGCCCTCCTGCAGCAGGGGCTCAATATGAGCCTCATAAATAAGTATGCAAGTAAGAATTTAAGCCACAGAAACTGAAAACGGTCAAATTCTTCTTGCCTAGTTTTATGGGCCATCAGTTTCTTAGAGTTTCTCTGGTTTGGTTAATTAGCTAAAAATCCAAAGTTCAATCTTTAGAGAATGCGTGCAACAGTTCAGTAATATGGACTATCCCTGATGTCTCTCCTAATGACCGCTGAACATCGCGGATGGTGGTCTGCTCAAAGAGCATTTTTCCATGAATGAGTGGATGGATGAGCCAGGGAGTACACCCTGGCACCACGGGTCTGCAGTCTACATGGAAGAGAACAGGGTGGCGGCATAGAGAAAGGAGTTCCAAATTTAGAGATCAGTTTGTAAGACTGGGGGTTGAAGACTATACTGTAATTTTTAGGCAGAAAAATAAATCACTGTGTCGTCTCACTTTAATCTCCTGTCCCCAAGGTCTTCACTTCAAAAACAGAAGCTTCCCCTTATGGAAGAAATGAATAGGAAACCGAGAGAGTCTATCCCAATTGGTCTCTTTCTCATTCCCCATCCTCGCAGAGATTTTCCCCTTTGCCTGTCTCCCCTAAGCTCTGGGAAAAGCCTCTCCAGAATGTGAGAAGAGAAGCAGCAGAGGATGAAGAGAAGAGGATCTGGAATCCCAGAGCCTGGGAGAGACAGGGAATGGGGTCTGCTTTGTTATCAGCCCTGGAGCTGAAAACCTAGACAGTCACTGACAGTCCAGCCTGGGTTGGTGAGGCCACCTGGCTAAGGCCAGAGTCACCCAGAGGCGCTGGCACTCCTTCCTGCAGCCAAATGATTCAGGAAAATGAGCTGCATCTTCCACCACCACCCACCACTTAGGGAAGCCGTCGTCCCTGAGATACTCTTGCATCCTCTGCTGCAGAAGGGGCCTGGGAGGCAGCAGGCAGGGCTGCTGGAGCCTCTGCCTGGAGGGAGCCTGGGTCGCCCAATACAGCATTTATTTTATTTACACAGTCAGAGGAACCAAGGCTTTCAGGAGATGCTGCGAGACACACTGGCCATGCTGACAGGTTGCTCTAGCAAACAAACAAGCAGAAATTTAGAGCCTGAGCACCCAGGTGGACATCCATACTATGTGTGGACAGACTGGAGGAAGTCACGAAAAGTAATCTAGTGATACGTGACAAGTCCTTCCGAATTTTGTGATTGGTTGTTCTAAATTCATTTATAGCCCGATTTTCCCCCCACGGCTCAAACTCTTTTTGTTTGTTAAAGCAGGCCCATCCACAATAGAACTGATTCTACTAAGAGCACATTTGAGTAAAATGAATTTGCTAAATATCTATAACTTTTTTTTTTCTGGTACTAGGGATTGAACCCCAGGGAGCTTAACCACTGAGCCACATCCCCAGCACACACACACACACACACACACACACACACACACACCACTTTTTTATTTTTTTAATTTAGAGACAGGGTCTCACTGAGTTGCTTAGGATCTTGCTAAGTTTCTAAGGTTGGCTTTGGACTTGTGATCCTCCTACCTCAGCCTCCTGAGCCCCTGGGATTACAATCTGTGCCACCTTGCCCAGCTGCTAAATAACTTAATTGCCAATTTAACAGGAGCCCATTTCCTAGAGCAAATGCAGAGTGTGGGACAAGACAAAAGAGAAGGCCAGCATCCTGGTCCACACAGTCTTCTCTAAGTCAATACTGTAGGCTTAAAAACTACAGAAATGTATTTTCTCACAATTCTGGAGGCTGAAAGTCTAAGATCAGGGCACTGGCACATTTGGTATCTGGTGAAGACTTGCGTCCTGGTTCATAGAGATCTCTTTTTGCTGTGTCTTCACCTTATAGAAGGGGGACGGGTCTCTGGGATTTCTTTAGGAGGCTGCTCATCCACTGATATAGGCTCTACTTTTCATGACCTAATCACCTCTCAAAAAGGTTCCACCTCCTAATACCAGCACATTGGGAGTCAGGTTTCAATGTAGGAATTTTAAGGGTATTAATATTCAGTCTATATGAGGAAGAAAAAGGAATTTCTTTTTTCAGGGAGAAAAAATTGTCAAACATGACTTTGAAAATCTTGAATAATTAGTCATTTCATGAATTTGTCTCTTGGAAAACTGGCTTTCAAGTGACTTGGACTTTGGCCAAGTAAAATTCAGCCAACTGAACTTAAGCTGGCTGTAAGTCCTTGCTCAGTTCAAGAATGTGACATCTGGCTGACCATGCAGTGGTGCGTGCTAGGGCAGAATTCATTCTGCGTCAAATATAGGACAATCAGAGACAGGTCAGAGCTTCCGCAAACACAGAGGTAGCTGAAGAGATGGCAACGTACATGATGGGATTCAGCTTCCATCACAAGGACTGGTGCAAAAATGGTTGTGACTCTAATTGGACAGGCAGAGATGAAGTAATACCGGTACAGCGAGAAGTGGAGCAGTGGTAACACGGTTCAGGGAATACTATTAATAGGTTGTGTTTTACTGTCTTAGTCTGAATTGCATTGCTATAATAAAATACCTGGACTAGGTGCTTTATAAAGAAAGCAGGATTCTTTATCTCATGTTTCTAGTGGCTGGTAAGTCCAAACAGCATGGCACCAATGTCTAAAGAAGGTCCCCTGATTGTGCCACAATATGGCAGAGAAGTTGAAAGGGGTCACATATGCAGACAAGGTCAAGCACATAGGTTGGTTTCCCTTTACAAAAACCCCCTCTCAAAACACTAACACAGTCCTAAAAGAGCTACATTAATCCTTTTGAAGGGTAGCATCTCCATTACCTAATCACCTTCCACCGCACCCATTTCTGAAAGATCCACCGCCTCTCGATGCCATTGCATTGGCAACAGGCTTCCAGTATATGAATCTTTGGGGACACATTCAGATCATAAAATCTTAGTGTCTACAATTGGTCAGCAAATGTCACAGGAGCAGTAACTGTTCCAGATATTGTTGTACTAGTAGATGTCCTAGGCCCATTTGTCATGGAAACCTTTCCAGAGTGGTAGGGTTCAACGTGAGCGTTTTGGTTGTAGCAAATCCTGTTATGAAATCATCTGCTTTCAGTTCTTAGGTGAGTGGTAACAGGTGAAACTAAAATGTCAGTTGATTTAGTAGTGACAGAGTAGTTGTGTTTGTTTCTCTTCCTATACCATGGTAAGTGGATGTGGTGGCTGTATTCCTGAGGTGGAGTTGGTTAGGAAATATCCACATGGCTGGTTTGTGTGTTCGTTGCTGTAGGAAGTTCAGAAAATGTGACACCTTTTCCACAGGTGATCGTGCCAGATGTGATGGGGACCAGCGGCAGAGTCTACGCTTGGGCACAGACACCTGATGGTTCAATCCCACCCATTCACAATTTGCTGCAGGAAATGCAGTGTCTTTGGCCATTGGGGTGAGGGAATAACGGGAGGAGGTCACATAGATGGGGCAGACACTTGTGAATAATGCATTCCTCCTCTGTCCCCCTTGAATTTTATTGATTCATAGACTTAAGCGCTCATCAGAAACTCTCTTTCACTATTTTTATCTGCAGGCCTGCATTGCTCTCCTTCTACAAAGTGCTAGCTGTGAGGAAAGCACACTCACCTTGCTACTTGAGTTACATCCAAAGACGTCACAATGATGGAACTTCATAAAAGTTTATTGCAATAAGAGCAATTTTTCTTCCCAAGTATAATAGGCCTGTCAGGTTTCTCAATATGGAAAATTACTGCTGTTCCAGAAGGTTTTAAAAGCTGGTATATATCAAATGAATAAGGAGGGATGGCTCTCTTTTTGGCTATCAGTGAGAGACTCTACAGACATGGGGCCAGTTCTGGCACCGCAGCTTGAGGTGAAGCTCTCCCAGGTTGAGCAGAGGCCAGGTAGCCAGGGTTTTTGCAAGAGGTTCATGTTAAGGGGAGGCCTTCCAGGAAGAGGCAGCTCATGTGCTGTGCAGGAGCTGCAGGAAAAGGCATGTGCATCTGGGGATTTGAGGAAGGCTGGTGCAGTAGGGTACATGGAGGGGAAAAGAAATACAGATGAGGCTAGACAGGCATGTGGGTTTCAGACTATGCCAGGCCTTGTCAGCTATCTAGAAGGAAAATGGAAAAGTGATATAGACTTTTCAGTTTGTGAAGAGAACACTTTGAATGTACTCTTTTTAATTTTTTTTTTTTGGGTTGTAGTTGGACACAATCCCTTTCTTTATTTTTATGTGGTGCTGAGGATCGAACCCAGTGCCTCACACACGCAAGTCTTGCACTCTACCACGGAGCTACAACCCCAGTCCCTGAATGTATTCTTTTTATTAAAGAAAAATTCCCCAGGAGGCATGACTAGGGAAGGTACATGGGTAACTAGAGACCCAGAAAGCCAGTCAAGACCTGTGACAATAATACAGGTGACAAGAGAACTAAAACCTCGCCAGTGGAGTTGGGAAACGTGAAATTAATTTTAAAAACAGTGCATGGGTAGAAGGGTCCAGAACCACGGACTTGTGGCAGGGTAAAGCAGAGGAGAAGATGGGGGTGAACCTCAGTGCTCTGGCTTGTAACCTAGTGGAGGTGACAATTTTCACTTTGGAGAGAAAGGGAGAAATCTAGGTGAGAATATGATTCCAAAACCATTGCCTCCTGCCCAGGATATCCCTCCAGAGTCTACACAGGCCCCGTCTTGCATTCTGCAGTGTACACTAGCTGGAGCTGGGCTTCTTGAACCTGATTTAGCCCAAAACACAAAGTCATGTGCTTTTCTCCAGAAACATTTACCAGCGGGGAGACAGATGGTGTGGTGTCACCTGAAGAGTGGGTTTCCTGGGAAAGCTACAGAAGAAATGGGAGAATCCAGCTTCCCTTAAAGAGGGGCACTGGTCTGGAGCAGATCATCAAGGAAGCCATGCTATCTGAAGCAGGATGGGCTACTGGGGAAAACCCAGGGGACAAGTGGCCTCATGGAGGGCCAAGAAAGAGATCATGGGAAACTGGAACAGGGGTAGGCAGAAAACTGGGTGTTGGTGGTGAGAGAAAAAAAATATGAAATTGACATTTTCAGCGAGTTGGCTGTTCCTAGAGATGAAGGTCTAGGGTGGAGCTGTGTGTTACTAGAAACTGGATGGATGGCCACTAACTACACGGAGTGACGCTCAGTGGGATTACAGTCGAACAGAGAACTACTGATGTAGGACAGAAAAGGCCGGGTGCCAGTTTAATTAAGCTGCAGCAGTCCAGAGGAGCTAATGCCTAAAAGAAATCTCTGGACCTTGAGTCTGGAAATCCTTTTAGATTTACACTCAGTAGGGTGGTTATAGGACAGTGGGTGGCTACATAACAGTTACTATTTGTCCCATATTTTAGGTCAGACAGAGATTTCACGAGTTTTTACCTTGGAAAACAGAGAGAGTGATGTTTGTACAGTGAGCTGTCTTGAGACAGGGTCCATCACACCTTTGGTCTGCAAACCTGGTATTTACGAGAAAGAGAAGCTTCAGACCACATTGAGTTCTCTGCAGAAATCCTGTTGACACTCTTTTGTAAAAATCTTTCTGACAAGAAGAATGGTGGGGGTCAGGGGGAGCTGGAGAAGCTTAATTATGGAGAAGCTTTGGGGGGGGGCTGTTTCACTAGGAGCACAACAGACGACGTTGAGAGGTTGAGAAAGACTGAACGGTACCCAGGGACAAAGAAGGGGGAGGGTGGAAGAGCCAATGGCAGGAACCTCAAATGATGTGGGTTTTCATAAGTTGAGGAATGATTTGCCAACAAGGATGAGCAACTAGAAGCTTCACCTTCTCAACTCCCCATTTTGCCAGCTGGGACCTGACCAAAACATGCTGTCGATGCTACAGAGCCCTGAGAAATAGTCACTAAAGAAGGCAAAGGGAAGCACTGTTCGGTGGGAAAAAGACAGCTTCCATCAGAGCAAACAGATGGTGGAAATCACTGTCTAAAGACATGAAGGCAGAGGAGGCTGTTTGCTTGGTAAGGGAGGTTTCCCAGGGCACCATGGGAAATATGAGGAGGGAGGAGTGGAACTGAGTGTCAACTAGGAGAGAGGAAGTGGAGGGTGAGATGGGGACGTGAGTCAGGTCAAGGGTGGCGATAAGAAAGCCTTCTCTTGAGTCATAGGCCAAGCTGAACTTGCAGATCTCAAGGTCAAACACTGGACAAAGCAGCATTAGCAACCTACAAGCCAAGGCCCACGTCTCAGGGTTCCAAATGGAGAGATGCTGACAGAATGAGTAAAGATCTGGTTCAGTTCACTCTCAGCATTTCCTAACCACGTACCAGGAGCTTGGCACCATACTAAGCACTGGGGATTAACTATAAGTACAGTGAGCTGGTAGTTCCAACACGCTCAAGAAAAATATTGCTGACCTCCTCAGATTTGGGCTTTATTGCCAATCTTTAGAGATTATTCAATCTGCTGAGGAATGGAAACTGAAAAACAAATTAGAAACAAGTCATGAAAACAAACAAGCACTCAGACTTTCTCAGCCAGCTGTTTTCCGATTCTATTTACCCTGTTAGGAGTCTAACTCTCAAACCAGCTGCAGAAGTGTACGAAACTTCCTCTGATAAGACGCTGAGTGAACTGTTCTTCCCACATCACCTTATTGCAACTCTCAGAGAACGACTTTCTCCATCCCAATTCTAGGATCTTTCCTAAGTGAGGTCATAAGATCCTCTCTGCAACTCCTACAGAGAAAATGTTCTAGAAAAAGCAGTAATGCTTTCAGACATATTGTACGTGACACCATTTGTAATAAGCTGGTCACAAACCAGGTGGAGCTTAGTAAGTCTCTGTAATAAGTCTTCTGAAGTGACAGGTTTTCTCCTTCCTTCATACCTGCCACATGAAGAAGGGTGTTTCTTCAATTGCCTGCTCTGTCCGTAGTCTTTCTTCTGAACGCCACACCCAGTTTCAACTCAAAGAGAAGATCCTGTGTGTCTGTGACTCCCAGGGTCTCATGGTAACCTACACTTGGTCTTTAGCAATGTGATTTAAAAACAAAATGGTACCAGGGGTGGAACCCAGAAGTGCTTAACCACAGAGCCACATCCCCAGCCTTTTAAAATTTTTTATTTAGAGACAGAGTCTCACTAGGTTGCTGACAGTCTCACTAAGTTGAGGCTGGCTTGGAACATGCAGTTCTTCTGCCTCAGCCCTCACAGCTGCTGGGATTACAGGCATGTGCCACAGTGCTCGGCCAATTTGATAAAAATTTTACTTGGATTTTTACCTGCAGGTGTGGAGAACTTCTCTTCCTTCCATGATTTCCTATAGGTAAAACAGTACATGGCTCCATCTTCCCTTGGAAGTACTCATCTTTCTTTGAAGTTTTGGCTGGTAGTTTGATACCAGCTTTCTGATGGATTACACAATTGCTTATTAGGGTGAAAGTCATGTTCTTTTCAGCTTTGTACATGTTAGTACTCTGATGTTTTAAGTAATTACATGATTACCCTAAATTGCAATTTCCTCCTTTATAACACAGGGATATTAATACTACCAACCCTTACCAGCAATAGCAGCACAAACTGATCATCAAAAAAAAAAAAGTTTATTTGAACTGATCAGAGTTACAACACAGGAGACACAAATTCAGGCAAGCTGAACGTGCGCTCTGAGATTTCATGATTTCAAACTAAACTTAAAATAAAAAACCTCAAGTGGGGACAGAAATGACATCAGTTGTGTGTCAAGAATTGAAGTTGATGCAAGCAAGGTCACAAGTTGTCTTGTAGGAAAAGGACTGGGTAGGAGCTTCCTCGGGATTAAAAGTTTACTTGGGTGTAGATGTGACCAAAACCTCATCTCTCATATTCTCTCCAACTAGTGGTTTGGGGACTTAATCTGCCTTTATCTGTTTGAGTTTAATTTTTGCACAGTGCGTACCTCATTGAGCTCTTACAAGGATTTTCTGAGATGCAGAGCAACTAGCCCATAGTTACTACTTACCTGGTGTCCTCTGTTAACCAGATTGCCACTAGTGTTAAGTAGGGACTCATAAAATCTCTGTTGAATAAATTATATTTTTTCCACACACTCTAATAATGAGGTGGCGATTTTTTAAGTGTAGTTTTTGGGAAAAAAAAGATGTTTCAATGGAATTCTTCATTCTTTTCAGGGTAAACTAGTTATTAGAGTTAGCAAGGCCAAGATTCTAGCCAATGCCTCTGATCAAAATAGGTGCATGATAGAAACGAGCCCATGGGATTTCTTTTGCCTTTCACTCATTCAGTTGGTGCATATATTCAACAGTGGAAATTAAACTCTTCTAAATGCTGAATTAGATAGTGCTTCAGTCTGGCCTTTATGTCACTGTTTAGCTTAGTGCTCATGACGTGGTAGGACAGTTCAGAGCAGTTGGAAATATGTGCAGAGGAAGATGGCAGCAGAGTACAAGTAAGAGGTGGCGTGCTGGAGTCAGATGAATGACTAAGTTCCCGCTTTGTTTCAAAGAAAGGAAAGAATGCACTACTGAAGAGCTTCTCGTGGAAGCAGGGGTGCCGTGGTCTTTACGTACCCCACTCCTCTGCCATCTGCCCCAAGATTCAGTCCCCGTGTTGAGCAGCCTCAACCACACGGGTCATCACTGTCTGTCCTTACAGCTGCCCCAGGCACAGGTGCCCACCAAAGTGCTCCGGATGGCATTTTTGCAAAATGCATAAAGCTATTTGTAACAGAAAAATAAATGTGCTAGATACGTGATACGTATTTCCTAAAAAAGTTCACAAGTTTCTTCAGTAACATTTTTTTCTGAATGATGAAAATATAATAGAAGGCTTATAAAATATGCAGACATCAAATCAATCACAAAAAAAAAAATCACCTGAAATCTCACTAAATTGAAAGAATCCCATTCTTTGTACCTTGTGATTGGACTGTATGTTTTATTAACTTTTTTTGCAACATTTTCAAGGGTATATTACATTTCATTATATAATCCTTCTGCTTTTGGACATTTTAAAAACGTAATCTATAAGTAAAAGTATAAAGAAATTCTGTGTTCCCTAATGTTATTTTTCTATATTTCAGGTATTCATTTCGAATAGATTCCAACAATTAAACTTTTTCTTATAAAGAATATAAAATTTTAAAACTCTCAGGACATACTGCAGAGGGTTTTGATTTTTTTTTCCTTCCAGCACACTTGGGTTGACTTAGTATCATGAGCTGAACGTAATTCTCTATTTTACTTCATGCTCACCAGAAATGAGCACATTTTAGCTCAAAAATCTTTCCTAATACCATTAAGGGAAAAAAAAAAAGGTGTTTGTTATTATTGTTGAAGCTATTTGATTAGCAAGTAATAGTTCTGATTTTCCATATTATTTGTTCATATCCTTTATACCTATAATTGAATCTCAGTAAATTTTTTAGCAAATAATTATCTTAAGCTTTGATAAGTTTGTCTTCCAAGGAAAAAGCATAACTTTACCGACTTCAAAAGTTGAGGTTTTTTTCTTCAAATCCAAGGAAATCAGAACTGCAGAACAACTCCTGTTTTTTGGAATTTCTTGTGTATCTGGAAGAAAATGGGAATGGAAAAGAGGAGTGTTTCTACAAATTAAAGAGTTTGTGTACTGAAGTTCTCCAGAGGAACAAAGCTATAGGGGGGAAAATAGTATATAAATTGTATTGTATTTATATTATTATATATTATAATCATATATTATAATTATATTGTATTATGTATTGTTTATTATTATTATACATTATATTATATAAATTATATATAGTATGTAATTATATATTATATATGAGGGGAATATATAATTATAATTATATATTATTAAATTGGCTTACATAATTGGAGGCTAGATGGTCCCACAATGGCCCTTTGCAGGCTGGAGAGCAGGAAGAACCAGTAGCTGCTCAGCTCAAGAAGCTGGAGCCTCAGAACAAGAAGCACCAACAATGCAGCTCCCGCCTGAGGCTGAAGGTCTGGAGGCCCCTAGCTGGTGGCTGGTGCAAGTTCCTGTTCTAAAGTTGAGAAATCCGGAGACTGATGGCCACAGGCATGGCAGCAGCAAAAAAGGCACCTTCTCAAAAAGGGTCTGGTGTGCACACATGGGAGCTTCCCCCATCCCTACCTTGTCATCCAGACCCCAGCCTATTGGACGGTGCCATCCACGTTCAGGGCATGTTTTCCCCACTCAGTCTGCTGGTCCACATGCCAATCATCACTAAAAACACCCCCCGCAGAGCAACCAGACGGCGCTTCACCAATTTTTGAGGCATCTTTCAATCCTGTCAAGTTGACAACCAAGATGAGCTCTCCCAGGGCTGTCAGTACCGGAAGCTCAGAGCTGAGCCCCTGAGCTGCTAATTATTATTGGAAGACAAATCTTAAATGTTAAGTTTCTCTGAAAATCTTAAAGTACTTGGTTTTTCACCATTGGACCTAAGGGAATATTTTCTTATATATGCTTAAAAGTAATGACATTTTATAACTACTTAATTTGAATTTTTAATAATTACACATTGGCTTATTTTTGAAGAATAATGTTGACACATAAATTTTAAGTCAAACATCAGAAGGTTACATTTCCCATTTTATTTCTGAATCTTCCTGAGACGTTTGATTGAATTTCAATTATGTTTCTAATATTTTCAGATATTAATTCATAAGTATTCCTAGAGATGTGCGATGGAGATGCTATTATTTTACTCAAATTACAAATGAAGAAACCAAAACACAGAGAGGTCAAATAACTAGCCAAAAGTCACACATAAATAGGAATTAAATCTTCAAATTCCATAATTTCATCCAAACTTCTAACAATATGCAGGAATTCTTCCAACAACATGCAGAAATAGAAACTAAACTAAAAGTACATAGGCAAGTACTTTCTCATTTATTTGAATTAAGAAAATTTAAATGATTTCTACTGACATGGTAGCTATAATATAATTAATGTATACTATAGGTATATGTATCTAATTACATAGTTGTCATGCTAGACAGGCTATTAGTGCTTACATGCATACTAGGCATAATTGTTTAAAGCTAACTATTTTCAGTAGGCTGATTTCTTGATTCCCATCTGGACCACTGTTAGAGCCCAGGAATAAAAGGTGATTGGTGCCACCTAAGAAAGAGGAATATTTAAAATAGTAAATTGGCCTGAATAGAAAGGAAGAGGACAGTAAGAGCTCTTGCATTATACCTGTTGTGGTTTAGAAGACAGATGTCCCCCCCAAAAAAGTGTTATTGCAGGAATATTCAGAGGTAAGATGATTGAATTATGAGAGCTGTGACCTAATCAGCCCGTCTGGTTTGAATGAACTGACTGGGTGGTACCGGAGGCAGGTGGGGTGTAGCTGGAGGAGGTGGGTGATGGGGGTGTGTGCCCTAGAAAGATCCATCTTCCTTGTGGCCTACCATCCCCCTT
The DNA here is from genome assembly GCF_045843805.1 of Urocitellus parryii. Taxonomy (NCBI): domain Eukaryota; kingdom Metazoa; phylum Chordata; class Mammalia; order Rodentia; family Sciuridae; genus Urocitellus; species Urocitellus parryii. Next base: position 20,031,663 of record NC_135543.1, read on the forward strand.
CCTGCTGCCATAAGGGGAGCATCTTTCTTCAGCTGGGCTCTTCTCCCATAATGTGGTGCCTCAACTTAGGCGTAGAGCAATGGAGTCAGCTACCTATGGACTGAGACCTCTGAAATTGTGAGCCCCAAATAACCCTTTCCTCCTCTAAGTTGCTCATGTCAGGCATTTTGGTTACAGCAATGCAAAAGCTAACTAAAACTACCCCAAGAGACAATGGTGAGAAATGAATCATTGCAAGGAATTACTAAAAGATTCGCTTCTCAAAGATCTAATCCAAAACAGAGAAGGGTAGTTAAATGGGCAAGAGTCTGTTGACCACGAGCACTCTCAGATCCTGTATATCTTGGAAGGAATCCAGTGATTTCCATATGATCCAGAGTGTGCTGAGAGGGTACAGTTGGAGAATTCTCTTATCCAAGGAGGAACACTAGAAGAAGATGGGGGGAGGGGTTCCTGTTGGGGCCACAAGTAAACCCCACTGGGAATAACAATTATCAATTGAGCAAAGAGGAACACCAAACCAAAGCAAGGTTAGGACCATTGATGACTGAAGCAGTAAACACCAGTAAAACCCCGAGATGAACCCACTTTCAGGGACCAGAAGATTAGGGATCCATTTTCATCCCTAGTGCTGCAGAATCATTATGGAGAGAGCAAGAAAGAGACACAATCTGCAAATTTTCCAAGCAGGACTCAATCTTGAATGTTTCAATACAAAGAAATGATAGATATTTGAGGTGACACTTATATCAATTAACCTACTCTGATCACAGCAAATCGTGCATACACGAATGCAAATAACACACAGTACCCCATAAATATATACAAGTATTATGTGCCAATTTTTTTAACTTTAAAAGATGACCTCTTTAAAAAAAAAGGATGACCTCTTCCAAGTAACTTAAATGGGAGAAAACTTCCAAAGAATGTTCATTAAGTACACTAAAGCTGAGAAGAAAACACATAAGAGCACATAGTCTATTATTCTCTGGTCTTTGGGGAACTAACTGAAATGGGGGGGATGCTGGGGCAAAGAGTGGATCATAAGTTGACCATGTGGTGAAAAGAACGTGATGAAAAGCATAAATATGAGTCAAGTACATGAAAGTGCTTTATAATTGTACCTGGTATGTGACATTTGAACAATAATTACTCTTGTCTCCCCCAACACCACCATAGCTCCTCTTCTAAAGAATAAAAGTAACTCAAAGTCTTTATTGTGTCATGAAAAAGGATGAACTCCAAACTTATGAAAACTTTGAGCATTCAAAAGTCTATTATTAAAATATGTAACGTAAGTCTTGTGAAAAAAAGATTTTAAAATTTGAATGGTACAACCTAAACAAAAAAAAACAGGCTAAATTATTTTATTAATGATAACATTTAAGATGTCTAATAGTCTTTTCTTGAAGAATCATGCCTTAAAAATTATCTTTCATTTTATAGGTGTTTATTGGGGTCTACTACATGCTGAATGGATAAAATAATAAATAATTTGGCAGTTCTATTCTCAAGAATCCTGTATTGTACAAGTTAGTTATCATTTCTTCACTTATTCCATGTCTATTTCTTAAGCACCAATTATGTAATTGGCTAAGGAAATCTTGTCATACCTTATAAAATAACTGTACACCATTACTTTCCTGTGTGCACATATGATTACATGATCAATGTAATTCTACATCATGTAAACCAGAACAATGAGAAGTAACACTCTGTATAGGTGTAATATGTACATATATATTCTATTGTCATGTATAACTAATAACAAGTAAAATAAAGAGAGAGAAATAAAATAGGTGTATTTGCATTTGTATTTATTGACAAATGAATGCATTTCAAATTATTTATCATTCTTGTGACTAGCAGAACTGTGAAAGGATTAGAAAATGGTAATTCCAAGTAAGAAATGAACTATCTAGTCACTGATGTTTTAAATATCTCAAAAAATATTCTTAATCAAAACATTAAGAAAGGAAGAGAAAGCCAATGTGTAATTATTAAAAATTCAAATTAAGTAGTTATAAAATGTTATTACTTTTAAGCATACATAAGAAAATATTCCCTTAGGTCCAATGGTAAAAAAAACAAGTACTTTAAGGTTTTCAGAGAAACTTAAAATTTAAGGTTTGTCTTAAAAATATTTCTTTGCTATTTGGTAAATTAAACATTCCTCTATTGATCTTATGTTCCTTTGCTTAAATAAGTTTTTATACATAGAGTTTTTAGGGTTTTTTTTCCTTCTGTTACCAGGGGTTGAACCCAGGGATGCTTTACCATTGAGCCATATCTTCAACCTTTTTTATATTTCATTTTGAGACAGGATCTTGCTAAGTTGCCTTGGGCCTCACTAAATTGATGAAGATGATTTGGAACTTACGATCCTCCTGTGTCCGCCTCCTGAGTCTCCTGATCACAGGCATGTGCCACCGTGCCTGGTAACGTAGAGTTTTTATACACAGCTAGATTTATAATTCTATAATTCTTTTTCTTGCCTGCTTGGAACACAGTTCTGATTTTAACATTTTTAATTGTAATGTACAACACTCTAACTAATGTCATTATTAGACTATGACCTTTAAGTCTTTAATTTTCAAACTCCCTGAATATTATAAATATCAATCCAGTTTTTTTAAGTACAAATTACTAGTTACAATCTAAGATCCTGACTTAGAAAGTCTGCATCATTATCAGTTCTAATTCAAACCTTCCAAAGTCTTTAAGAATTAAATATTAACACTCTAAATTAATGAATTTATTAGTTAATGTGCATTTTCTTTTTTTCTGGTATACCTTTTCAGTGCTGTAGTACCTAGCCGTGACTCAAGAAATGTCAATTGAGTGACTTACAATATTGCAGAAAGTAATTTAAAATACAAATTTAAAAACCCAAATGCACTTTTAGTAATATTAGTCCAAAAAATATTATTGATTAAAAGCAAGTTACAATATAAACAGAAATTGAAAAAACATAACAAAATTCACCCTAGAAGAAATAATTGTTATAAATTCTAACATTTTTCTGTATAAATTTGTTTAAATCCCCTGCATATGAAATCCCTGTTCATTATGCATGTAATTTGTGTACACAGAAATGCAACATTCTGAACTGAAACCAATATATATTAAAATCCAAATGGCTAATTTTAGTATAACAGTTCATATAAAATCTCATGATGATTTCTAGCAAACAAATGGTCACCTTTTTAAATAAAGCTATATATTATTTGGAACTAGAGAACCAAGATCAGATTCTTAGAGCTTAACTGCTATTATTCTAAAACAGTTTTAATAATTTTATAAATCCTAATTGTTGATTTCATAAAAATTGGGGTAATTATTCCATTATCCACGGTCCATGGTGGCATCATGGTAACTTAGTAATGGCAATCTTACAGATTCAGCTCCTGTAGAAGAAGTAGATCCAATATAAATTCTCAGGAAAGTCAATGTGGGGAGTAATTTTAGGTTAATTTGTAGTTGTGATGACTAAAGGTTAACGAGATAGAAGAGATTGTTCTGGTGACTGATAGTAATTTGGTTAAGGTTAAAATGTTAATAGAGGCATTTGTGATTCCTGGTGAGGGTAATCAACACTTATTGTAGAGTAAGTAGAAGTTCCTGTAGTTGTAGGTTAAGTGGATGTAGGTTAAGTGGATGTGGCAGTAGCTGTACTTTCACTTGAAGCACAGGTAGCCATGGGTTGCGTTGAAAAGATGGTGGAGGTGAGGATCTGGCTGTCAGCTAAGCATCAGTTGCACTAGCAGTTGGTGCTATGAAGTCACAACAGCAAGTCTGACAAAGTGGCACCAGCTGTTGTTCAACTTCAAGGGGTAGGAGTAGCTGCTGCGGTTGTGAGCTGGGTTGTCGGGTAGAGGGGGTAGATTCCATTGAAGCGATGGTTGTGGCTCTTCAAATAATAGCTATGGAGGAGCCACCGTACCCATGGTTTCTGTGGCAGTGATGGTATATCTGGTTCTACTTGAAGTTGTGGTGAGGGTTGCTGTGGTTAAAGGCTGAGGTGAAGAACTGGTGGTGACCCTTGTGGTTGCAGATTCTCTTGAAGTGGTGATAGTTGAAGGTTCAGTTGAAGTGGTGGTCACTGTAGGTTGGGAAGTAGTAGAGGCTGTTCCAGATTCCTTAACTGTCACCCCTCCATTGCTTGTGGGTAGCTGGATAACAACGGAGGAATTACTTCCTCGATTATTCACCAGGCATAGGACGAGGACTCCAATTGCTGTTGTTATCGCACAGGCTAAGAGGCAGGCCAGGAACACTTTCCACAGAGACCACTCACTGCCGCTGTTTCCTTGCACCTAAGAAGAGTGTGAATCAAAATATCACTTATAAAAGACAAAATGTCTGCAATGGGTCATCCTTTTTGTGTTACTTACAACTTACAATGTATTGTATTGACTTTGTTTAAATCACTATATGACTCTGGAGTTTAGACTTTAAAAAACATCCAGATGTTCATCCAGGTGGAAGAAACGTCATGCTTTCCCGGACATTAGAAAAAAGACAAATTTGCCAATATCTCTTCTGTTATTCTATTTTCCTTTTTTGTTTGTTTGTTTTCTTTTAATAGACCTTATATATTAGGGCTCTTTTAGATCCAGGGGAAAACTGAGTCAAGTGTATATAGATAACCTACACACACCCATCCCCTGCAGGTGCATAACTCCCCTATTATCAATATCCTGCACCGTGGCTCATTTGTTATATGTGATGAATCCACATTGGCAGCTAATTGTCACCCAGAGTCCACAGTTTATGTTAAGATTCACTCTTGGTATGGAACACTTTATGGATTTGGAAAAATATAAATGTATAACATGTAATGACATATATCCAACACTATACAAAGTAGTTTTGCTGCCTTAAAAATCACCCATGCTCCATTTATTCCTTCCTCCTCCATCACTGTCCGTTGTCTTTTCATGTGGGCAAATATTTTTAAATGGTAAATTCTCTTTCACACACTTGATCCTCCACTCAATGCCATTACCCCAAACTCTGCTCTACTTCCAATATCTATCACTTCCTCAAGAATTTTGTCTCCTCACCACCATGTCCTCTCCCTCCAGCTTGTTCACCCAGCCATTCCATGATGACCTGTCTTTGGTTTGATTAAAAAATAAATAAATAAAAAAAAAACCTTTGGTTCAGTGGTTAGTACTTCACTACATCTTTCCTTGTCCACATTTTGTTCCATTATTTAATAGCACTCTTGGTAATTCCCTAAAGTCTCTTGCATTTCCCTCTTTTCATCTCCGCTGGCTGGCCAATAAATGACGATTTACTTTCTCTGGACTTTGGAGCAGTCACACTGTTGTGAAAAGCCAAGCACCTGGGCAGATCCCCTCCTCGAGAGGATTTTTTGTGTTGCTGTGACACCCCCTCTTACAGATGTTGGATCAAGATACTCCCTCAAATCCCAAGTGCGTCCTCAGTCTTCTTCTCACTCTTCAAACCTGTAACCTCTACCCATCGTTCCTTGTACACAAATCATCCCTCCCCATTTCAATAAAATGACTTTCCTTTGCCCTCCTTCCTACTTCATGGGAAAACTTGAACCCATCAAATGAAAACTCCACCAGCTACCAAACCTGCAGACCTAAGCTACCTGGACTTCACCTCTTTCTTGGTTGACAGAAGAGCTATCCTCTACCACCTGAAGCTGGTGCTCCACCCTGTCTTCTGGGTTCCATCCTCTGTGCCCTTCCCAGCAGATTTTCTCTTTTGATTACCCTGGATAGAGTTTCTTCACCACTTTCCACATTTAATCACACTCCAAACAAACTACCAAAGAAACAAAAGCTACTTTACAGAGAAAAAGAAAAAGAAAAAACTCCTTTGATTCCAAATCACTCTCCAACAACCCTTTCTCTTTCTCTGAAAAACAAAATTTCCTGAGAGTCATTTGAATGCAGTGTCTCCATTTGCACACTTTTCAGCCCAATCCAGTTGGGCTTCTGCTCCCATCAGGCCCTGAAATAGTCACCAATTATCTTCATCCACTAAAGCCTAAATGCTCTTCTTACCGAAGTCCTCCACCGCGTTTGCCCCTGGACACCATCCCTTCTCTGTTTTACAACATGTCTTTCTTTCTGCTTCTGAGACACTGCATTCTCTTTCATGTCTTCCAAACTCCCCAGAATCACCGGTTCCCATGGGGGGCTCATTACCCACTTTCAGCCTTTGGTGAAGGCAATACCCCACTCACTGTCTTGACAGGGTCACAGAGAGGATGAATGCTGGCAAAGCCCTGCTGGTTGGTGGGAAACCGAAACCCTGAGACCCTTTTTTATGTAATGGGGACTTCTCATTTTCATGCTTAGGTTTCTGGCAGGAGACAGGAGTATGTTAAATGCCAAACAAATTAAATTTCAGATGGCTAGAACGTAACAGGTAGTTCATGCCTTGGAGGCTGTTCTACTACCCCTCAGCATATCAAGGACAAAGTAGAAGGCTGTTCTTCTATCTCAATACATTGTGGACAAACCTGATCACGGACAACAATCCTCCTCTGAAAGGTCATGAGAATTTTAGGCACCACATTGATTATATCAACTAGAGCCCAAGCCCATATTTCCGGCCTCTTAGAAAACCTAATCAGTATGCTTATTTCACAAAGTTCACCCCATGCAGTCTCATTTTTGATTAAAGAAAGTTCAAACATATAAAGATATATTCTTCTCTTTTTATAAACCCTTTCTTACTTTACATAGGGATATATGAAGAGCACAGTTAATATTGGTGGAAAGTGGATTGATGTTTAGAACTTACTTTCTATTGAGAAAGATTATAAAGATGTGAGAACTAGTGCACCTTGACTGAGAAACAAAGAAACTCTTTTGAGAAAGCAGCTCAACCAGTTTTATGAGAATAAATCTAGGAATTAATTAAAATAGCTTTATAAGACACAGTTTTAGAAGAATGTTAGAAATATTATTTTATTTAGATTCTTAAGTTCAGAAATTCTTAAGTTTTTAGTTGTATAGGTTTCTGATATGTTTTAAGAATGATTCATAAACTTTAGGATATTTTAAATATAAGATTTAAAGGGACTTTTTTAGATGGGAATTTTAGATTAGCAATAAAGTACAAGTGTACTTTAGGTTAATGATTGGTTAGGAGACTTAGAGTCTGGTTACATAGTTTGGCATTAGTTAATAAGAAAATAGCATATCTTGGGGAAAATAGTAAATCTTGGGAAAATCTGAAAAATGTAAATTAGTGACGTATTTTATTAATGATTCTGTACTTTTAATAATTACATAACTGAAGCTCATATCCTGGAAAAATGTAAATTAATATTACATTTTTTGTACCCCCCAATCATGGTTAAGGAAATGTCATGTCTTGGCAAAGTTTTAAATTATATAATCAATGACGTATTCTGAATCTATAATGATGAGAAAAATTGTAATAAACAATGACCCAGAGAAAGCTGCATTAGCTCTCTCTCTGGAGATTGCTCCAGACGCCACTCATCCTTCAGGACTCCCTGGACCCCTCTAGGGCAGGACCCCGGCAAGCCTTATTGTTGACATTCTCAGGCTGTCATCTCTTTGCACTCTTGTTTTGAGATCAGCATCTTTTTTCTGTCAATATCTTCAATATCTTCAGCTTGCGAAAGGCACGGTGGCACCAAGACAGCAGGAGCAGGACGAGGGCCAGGTGTGCTGATCACCAAGGCCAAGGTAGCCCTGTGACAAATAGCATCTTATTGATGCTAACTAAAGACACTGAGGGTTTGAGAAAAGGAAGTGGGACGAGGCTTATGTACAGCAGGTAGGAGCCTCTAACACTGCCTTAAACACACTTGAGGACTTTCATGAAGTAAATTGCACACAAACAATGGAAAACCCAACCTCCTCTCCTGTTTTGGCACCTCAAAAACAGGATTCTGGAAGTCTCTAGACTCTCGCTGGGCAAGTTTCCCCTCAAGACTTAATGATGGAAGACACCTGCATCAGTCATTGTTAGCTCTGGTTGCACATCAGATTCACCTAAGCAGTTTTTAAAAACTATGAGCTTCTTATTTAATTGGTCTACAATGCAGCTCACGCACTGGTATGTCTTAAACAGTTCCCAGGTGATTCTATCATGCAGTTAGCATTAAGAACCAGTGGACCATTGTTATCTTTCAATTCTATGATTAACATGACTTAATAACCTCTACCAACATAAAAGAAGCATTTTGTAACTACATCCTATTGACTTCATTCATTCTTTCACATTGCCCCAGAAGCAATATAAAGAGTTGATAGTTTTAATCCAGGATCAAGAAAGACGATTCAAACTCTTCCGAGCCTCTATCGCAAGATTAAGCAGGGATATAAGTAGAAATTTCACAGAACCCAACCAAATGGTCTAATGAAATCAATAATTTATAGTCAAGGTCAAGTTGCTATATAAAAGCTAAAGCCAGTCATGAGGAAAAGTTAGTTCTGTCAACCAGATGTGAGGTTAGGAACCAAGAAGAGCTCAGCCTGGACTCCAAAGCTGGTGCAGAAGCTTCAGAGAAGATAGACTTCTATGTCAAGATCATCATATAAGGTCACATGAAAGTTAAATAAGATTCCATACACAGTTTCAGAAGTTGCAACTGTCTAAGAAAATAAGGTAATCACCAACAGAGTCAGATCCATAAGCTTTAAATAGGAGAGTTTTCTATGAGAGTGTGATTAGTGACTTAAACCTTAGAGGACCAAGAGGTATGTTCCCCTACCACTTCCCAACCATGCATTTGTACCTTACATGTATTTCTTTGACTTTCTTTCATATATGCTTTCTGTCTATTGTAAATTGAATTCCAAACTAGAACATTAGCTCTTTGAAAACAGGGACTTACCATAAATTGCCTTAACGTTACCTGTAATTATACTAAACGTTAACATGAATGTAGACAATGAATGAATTGACTCCCTTTTCTAGGAAAGAGCAGACCAAGTGCATTGCTACATACAGCACATTCCAAACGGAGAACAAGCTCCAACATTACCTGTAGAGTGGATAATTCTGGGTGTGGACATTGTGAATGAGCAGTGATTCCCGGGCTCACCCACACCCCAGATAAGCTGGAGGAGACATCAGCGGTTACGTCATTAGAAGTTGGACACAAGGACGTGGAACTGTGAGCCTGTTGGTCATCTGGACACATGCTTGGCTACAAAGATGAAGCATAAGTCAATAGGAAGCCAAGGTATGGAATTTCTAAAATTGAACTTTTCTCCCCAAATTAAACAAATGTGACTTTTTAAAAGAATAAATGTTTTCTTAACCTCTGAGAATGAAGAACTCCAGATGGATTATTATATAGTACCTTTTGACTAATTTTTCTAAGTTACCAATGTTTCAGCCGAGGAACGCACAGCATGCCCTCTTCCTCACCACCCTGCAGGGATGTAGTAAATATCCTCATGGTGCAAACTGCTGTGGGTGGGCATCTAGATTGCTCTATAAGCTATAGGATGGGTGAGCTGAAAGAGTCCTTGCAGCTTTTCAGGTACTACCTGCTCAGGTCCTCTGGAAAAGGAATATTGAAGAAAAAGGAGTTGAAGTGATTTATCATCATGACACAAGCACTAGAGCAGACCTGCCAGTGTTAAGGCCACACTGAACCATATCTATATCTATATCTATATATCTATAGATAGGTAGATAGATAGATAGATATATCTGTCCAATGGAGCTTGTGATCCATGAGAATGACAAGACACTTGTCCAGGTCGTGATATATCTTTACTGGGCTCCTCCTGGGCATAAAACAGATAAAAAAAGACTTCATAACAACCAAATCTCTACTCACAAGGAACTTATTTGCTAACAAACAGGAAATAAAAAGAATTTGTGTATAATTAACAAAAGCCTAACTATAAAATAATGTAGAGAGGAAAGGATGAATAAGGGTTGACCATGAGTGAGTTTGGTGGGGAAGATATTGGGAAGAGAAGGGTTAAAAGAGGGAAGAACAAAGTGAAAAAGAGAGCAGGTCTGTGCATCTTGGACAAAAGTGTCATTACATCTCCCAAACAATGCAGAATTGCCTGGGCCTTTTCCTCTCCTAAGATGATAACATTCACTTTCTAACTGTGAATCAAAGGCATCTTTGCCACTCTTTGCTCCTCTTCAAAAGATTAACCACTTGTAAAATTGCTGGGATGATTAATCAGTCAATAATTACAAAATGACAAAAGCAATTTGGGGTACACAGTGCTATCATTATTGTCCTTAGCAGCATTAGAACATTTATTACTATTGCTACAACCACAAGTAGATTTTGATCATGATTCAGTAACCCGTTACTAAATAGCTAGAGAAATTGTAGGTCAACCAACCAATGAGTTCCATTAAAACTGTCAAACTGAAGAAAAAAAAAAAACATACACACACACTAAAACAATCAAACAAGAATTGTATACAGTCATTGATTCATCAGTAACTACCATTAAAAACACAAAGAATATAATTGTCATTAAGTATAAATAAGATGTAATACTGTTGGCAAGAAAAAAATTAGCTAAATTATTTTTTTCTGTAAGTGTATGTCAATGAAATAAATAATATCTCTGTCTTTTAATGAAGAAAATTAAACAAAACCCACCTGTTGCTCACTAAGCACATTTGAAGAAAGTTGAACACACCTATATTAACACCCTTACTCATTTTCCTACATGCTGATTCTGATTCATTAGTTATATTTAGTTTGCCTATGATGAGTGAACTTGGACATTTCAATGCAATCACCAGGCTAGTAGTTTTCCAGAATTTTCTGGCCCTGTCAGAATCCCAGCCCTTTCAAAGAAGGAAAGCAGTGGGGTGGGTCTACACCAAGGGTGATGACCCTGTGATCTGGGCCCAGCTTTGGAGTGACAGAGCAGCCTGGGTGATGATCTCATTCTGTGGAGTTGCTCTGGATCTTAGTATAGGTGGAGTCTCTTAACAAAATTGCTCCATGTGGAGAGCTCTGGATAATGTATAACAGGAAAATCACAATTAGGTAATGATAGCCATAGGCAACTGAAATGCATTCACTGTATTTACCAAAGGAAATTCAGTAGGCTATTTTTCCCCCTAATTTTGTAAGGATTAAGATCTCATCTCGCAGAAAACCAAAACGCCCAAATTTATGTTGTTCATGTGTAACCTTCCAATAACTTTCAAATCTCATTATGGAATTTGGTCTTAAGATAAAAATGTCTAGCTCTCTCTAGGTATCCATCATAAAGTGCAACAGGCCGTCAGCTATCCAGATGTACTGTAAAAATGGTCTTGAGATAATATTTGTAAAGAACTTCAAGTTTGCTGTTTTCTAGAGACATTACCGAGATGATGAACCCCCTCTGAGTATTCGGCATCTTGAAGATTCAGAGAGTGTCCAATTCAGAAGCGGAAGAGAACATCCACAGGAGGGTCCCTTGCTTAAAGATGCAAAAAGATGGACTCTGCTCTTGTGCTGAACCAGGAGTCCTCCGCCACGCTCTTTCATTCAACTGTCACTTGGTGGGACACTGGACTCCCTTCCTGGTTTATCTCAGAACAGTGCAGACTGGCTGCCCACAGCTCCACATAGCAAAGGCCAAGTATTTCTTCACCTAATTTTCACATATTCTTTGGGCAATGAAATGTTCACTTCTCATTTTTGAAATGAGGAGTTAAACTTCCAAAACTATGCTCTTCCTTTTACTGACATGAAAGATCACTTAGTCAGACATAACCAGATAAATACAAGCACTTGTGAAGAAGATACAATGAAGGCTTAATTCTTGGTATTAAAGCATTTAAAAAAAAAAAGAAAGAAAGAACATAGAAGTCTGGGGATGTAGCTCGGGGACAGAATACTTGCCTAAAAAAATGTAGATCATAGTTTTCCATGAAGCAGGTATTTTTAAATATTTTATTTTATATTTTTAGTTGTAGTTGAACACAATACCTTTATTTCATCTATGTACTTTTACGTGGCGCTGAGGATCGAACCCAGGGCCTCGCACATGTTAGACAAGCGCTTTACCACTGAGCCACAACCCCAGCCCAGAAGCAGGTATTTTTAGCCGATTTATTTCTTAGGCCTAAAGGCTATATCTAGGATTAACATCTGGTTTTCCAGTCTATGTAGAAATATGCATTCTGACAGGTCCAGGAATTATATATAAAAATCTAAGCATCAAATTGAAAAAAATATATATAACTTAACAAACAATAACATCTTTGGGTTTTATATTCATATGATAGTGAATGCAGAAAGTTGAATGGGTTTAGTTGTATATCACACAGGCATAGAAACATCCTTAATATTTTACATCTACAAAGATTTCAAATACTGTCAAAATATAATATAGAAAAAATATATCAGGAAAGTTGGAGCAGAAATTCTTTCCAAGGCCACTCTTTTTCTTGGAAAAGAATATAAAACTATGACCTTGCCAATATAGTCACAAAGAGACTAAATAGTTTGTAAATGCTGAAAATGATACTATAATATTGGCCAAATATCAAAATGAAGCAAAAATACTCACCGGCTGCTTTCCAGAGAGTTCAACATTCACTACATACTTTCCTTGTTTTCTGTCCATTCTTGAGCTGCCGGTATCAAAAGCCAAACTGCAAGAAGATTTTTTTCAATTTGTTCGTTGCCCTTTATATCTGCAACCATGAGAAATCATAGAAAAAAAAAAACTTGTGGGAAATCACTATGATGCATCCACAACAGGTGTGGATTAAACCAGATAATACATAATTAAACAACAGGATCCACCTCAGAGGAGGAAATGACACAAGATCAATACTCACTCTGAGAGCTATTGCAGCTACCTCCAAACAAGCCTCCTGACAGAAAGAAATATGGTCTTGCATAATTCCTCCTTCTAGCTAGCCCTTTCCCATACCTGCCTTCTGTTCTAGAACTGACGCAAATCGGGGAAAAGATCTGAGGGAGAAGTTTGCCAATGTTCTCTCCACTGAGGCACAAATGCCTCCATTTCCCTGGTTGGCACCATCTCTTAGGCACCGAATCCTCAGGGACGCTTCACCATTTCATTTCCTCTGTTCGTCTCTGGAAATCCACTGGGTCAGTTGCTCAGGTAGTTCATACCCATTAAAAAATATTAGAATCCATTTTCTGGGCCATAATGGCAAAGGAGTGATGAATAGTGAAATGCTTCAGGAAAAGAGTTTTTCCTTTTTTTTTTAGATCAAGAAGTCTGCTTTGACTTACGTTGGAAAACAGGATAAACTCTTCTATTGATTTATTCACCCAACCAGTGAGAATACCAAGTTCCTATAATGTACCAGGTATTTTCCTCCTGCAAAAATTTCAGCAGCAAACAAAACAGATCGTACTCTTCTTACCCTTTTCACATGACACTTCTGGATGCTGAATTTCTTTTTTCGAAAGTTTGACCTGTCGAAATGTCCCTGTGCAGGTATTCAACACCTTCAGCTTAAGGCATTTTACAGGTTCAACCAAAGCCAACAGCCTTAAGTCCTGGAGCTTAGAGAACATGGGAAAACTGAAGCTGGGAAGGGATTTGTTCCAAAGAGCAGTTAAAGCCAGGGTAGTTTGCTCACTGTTGGATGAACCTTGAGGATATGATACTAAGTGAAGTAAAGCAGCCACAGAAAGACAAACACTGCCGGATCCCATGTGTATGCGGTATCACAAGCAGACAAATTCATAGAGACGGAAAATAGGATGGCGGTGGCCGGAGCCTAAAAGAAGAATTAGTATTTAATGGGCATAAAAGATGAAAAATACCAGAGACGGAAGAGGGTGGTGGCTGCACAACTTCAGGGATGTATTGAACACCATTTAACTGTACACTTAAAAACGGTTCAGATGGTAAATTTTATGATACGTGTATTTTACACTAATAAAAAAAATTGCAAAGAAAAACAAACACATGATAGAGTTACCCATGTTGAAACAAAGCCAGTTTTGTACCGCCAGAGAGACAAGGGAACATGACTTTCAAATAAGAAAACCAAGATGATATAATTATCAAAAAGAATATAGAGTTAACTATATATTTTTTAAATATTAATGCAATTTTATTCTGCAGAGTCTTTTTTTTGGGGGGGGGGGTACAAGGGAATGAACCCAGGGGCACTTAATCACTGAACCACATTTCTAGCCCTTTTTTTTTATATTTTATTTAGAGACAGGATCACCCTAAGTTGTTGAGGCCCTTGCTAAGTTGCCTAGGCTGGCTTTGAACTTGCAATCCTCCTGCCTCAGCCTCCCAAGATGCTGGGATGACAGGCCTTCACCACGGCTCCCAGCTGAGGCATTTGTTTTAATCTGGCACCAGAGCAACGTAGCCATGCAAACCCCGCATCCCTCTTCACAGCTTCCACACAGTATATAGATCAAGAGTGACGCATCACTCTTGCCACTTGAGTCTCACCCTCACCATCTTGGACTGACCAAGAAGTTGTAAAGTTGTAAGACCCCCATCACAAAGTTTGGTCGACTTGATTTTGTTAATTTTTGAAAAAAAATAGTAACAGAAAATAATAAAAACAACATATAAAATAAAAACAACTCTGTGGCTAAATTTACCATGAAGAAATCAGATACTCTGTTTTGCAAAGAACATTTCTTCAGCGTGCATATTAATAATTCTGTGAATGTCTGGCGGGGGAGGTGGTTGGTGGTGGGGGAGCTGGGGTTGCGGTTCAGCAGTAGAGCGCTCGCCTTGCATGTGCGAGACCCTGGGTTCGATCCTCAGCACTACATAAAAAAATAAACAAGTGAAATAAAGGTGTTGTGTCCAACTACAACTAAAAAATAAATATTAAAAAAATTTAAAATAAATAATAATTTTGTGAATGTCTCAAACCAAAGATTATCAGAAAAGCAGGACACACCTGGATTGCTACAGTGACCAGAGAGCTCATGTATCTTTCATTGCCATGTCATTATCTCCTGTGAAATATCTTTGTTCTTGGCAGCAGGATTTCTTGTGAAAAAGAAATCTGAAAGTCTTGACTGACACAGAGCTGAGAGAAAGAACACTTGGCTGGCCAAAATAAGGAATGAAAAGATGTGGAAGCCACTTCTCTGTTATCCAACAGAGAGATGAATTATATTGTCGCCTCAAAGGTTAGGTCAAAGCTATTTTTAAATTATGTGATGCAAAAAAATTCTTACCTGAAATTTGAGTATTTTCTGAATAACATTTCTTTGGTTTATTGGAAATCTGAAAATCAACATGATAATTTCATCTCTTAGGTAATATTTTAGGGAAAGGGATTATTATATCTTATTTTTTTTTTGGTTGTGTTGTTGATATTATAATCAGTCAGATACAGAGTTTCGAAGCCAAAGTCAAATACTGACCAGTAAATCAATTCAAAAGTGTGAAAGATCCCTATGAAATAAACAGATACTGAAAAATATATTTTTAAGTGTCCTATCAAAATTATCAAAGCACTTGAAAGCAATCATTAGCAAACTTTTTAAAAAACTGAAACATTGTGAATTTTTTTGTGTGGCTGTCATAACACTGTCAAGGGTCTTCCTTACCGTATTGTTTTACAAAGCTGAGCCAATACCAGGAGCAGGTATTCCTCAACTAAATCAAAAGCAATCAAAAGGTATGTAGGCAATACAATGGGATTAAAATAATAATCTTGTTCAAAATAGAAACTTCAGAAGGAACAACATGCATATCTGTAGAGAATCAGATGTAACTGCATTACTATTACTGTCCTTGATGGAGTCTGCCTGCAAATGGGATATTCTGTCAAGGTATAGATAGGTAACAGTGGACATGCTTGAAAACGAGGTGTCTGCTGTCCTTGGGAGGACTTGCCTGCAAACGGGATGTTCTGCCAAGTGGGCTAAGAGGGCACTAAGAAAAATTTTATTATCTGTTCTAAATAAAGAGCAGAGCTCAGCATACTCCAGGCGGAGAATAGATTAGCCATGAGAAGCAGGTCACTTCTGATTAGAAAGTAAAACTTCTGTATGCTATGTTTAATTAGCTGAAAGACCTGATTTATTGAGGTTGGAAGGCTGCCTTCTTTGTTCACAATACTATAAAAAGATTGCTTGTACACAATAAAGGACTTTTTTTCTGCTGCTGCTTTGCTTGCTCTGCTGCTTCTTTCTTTTCCCATGCTGACCTGCAAGTGAATTACTGCAACACATATCACTGGATCTTCCAATTCCTACTTATAAGTTTTAAATATAGTTATACTGACAGAATGTGGTCTATCAATTCAATCATTCCTAACTGTTTTTTGAACACCTAACTTGTCTGGGATCAGAACATCAAGTGAGAGACTTAGACTGATAAGACCCCTGCTTATTGAATATTTAGCTTTTATATTTTAATTTTCAATTTTATTTAAAATATAGTATTTTTTATTTAATCAAAGAAGATACATTTTTGGTTAATTTAAGGGTATTTTCACAATGTTGTGGAAATGGGAGGAAGGACCTTCATGTTAAATATACATCAACTTCAAGAAAATAAAGGACATGTGCAAACTTTATCTCTGTTTGACCACAGAGAGGGGTCACTGAATTGGTGACTTTTTTAGGGGTTGATATGAGATTTTAGGGTGACCTTTACTGTGGTAAAAATTTCTTTCCCCTACTAAACCATAATTGTCCTTGGTCCCTTGGCTGAATTATCCATTGGTCTCACCATCTGGATTCAGGTTATGATCCCTGATGAACAATTTCAAAATCCAAAGGCTTTGAGAACTAAAACCAGGTGGGGGCGGGGAATTTGTTTGTTTGTTTGTTTGTTTGTTTGTTTGTTTTTATCATACGAGGAGTCAAACGTAGGGCCCAGCACACACTAGGCAAGCACTCTACCAAGTGAGCCACCACACCCATCCTGAAAACTACTTTTTATGTTTGGCCCAAATTTATTTGGCAGTAAAAATTAATCCAGAGCCATAGGCCATTTTATCTTTAATAAATTTAGCACACTTATACTTATGTGCAAATATAAAAATATGAATATGTACTACCACGTGTGTTGGGTATACTCTATGTGAAAGGAAAGTGAGGAACCGGGAGACGAGCGATCGAGAAATGAAAGACGGAGACCAGCAGAGATGCACAGGAGAGTCTGTCTGTCAGAGCTGACAAATAAAGGCCATCTCTCCATAAACAAAGAGAGGCAATACAGGCTTGTGGTTGGGGACTTTTATGAGGGAGGCTCAGGGATTAGAGTCCAACGGGTCCCAATTTGGGTGGTGAAGGTTTGGGTTGGTATGAGGGAGTGGGGGGCCTTTGGGTGGGAAAGGCCCTTGGGTGAGAAAGCAAAATTTTTCTTAAAATGGCGGCTGTCACTGAAGATGGCCGTCTAGATGCTAAGCAAGAACCTTACAGTTCCCTCTTTTTTGTTTGTTATTGGGCCCCTTAAAGGCAGGGGCATAGATCAATCTTCTGTAGCTTCTTCCTGCTGGTAAGGGGCAGCGTCTGAAGCCTTGTTAGGGGTGTGGGGTGTCATTGAGTCAATGGTGATGGTCAGAAGGCACCAGGTGATGCTGACTCTGGACAGCCCAATTTTGGTGAGGGGTTGGAATTCCTGTAACAGAAGCCGGTTCATGGTTTGGTTAGAGATCCTTCGAATCTGGTCTTGAATAAATCTAATGACTCCGGGTAGGGGTTGGGGGCAAGCATTAGCAAAAGGCCTATGACAAAGAGGCCAGGAAAGGGAGTGCCCACTGGAGAAGGGGTTACTTAGCTGCCATTCTTCGGTTCCAATGGCAGTGGGAAGCTCCGAGGCCTGAAGGAGATCAGAGATAAAGGGGACATTAGTCATTGAAGTTCCCTTGGTGGTAAGGAATCCACACTCCTTCCAAATAGCAGAGTGGGAGAGGAGTATGTGGAAAGCGTATTTAGAGTCAGTGTAGACATGGAGGGAGGCTCCTTTTGCCAAAGTGAGGGTTCTGATGAGGGCCACCAGTTCACCTGCTGATTGGATGTAGTACTGGGGAGGAGAGCCACTTCCACAACTGAGGTTAGAGAGACTGTAGCGAACTCTGCCTGAAGAACTCCCTCCTGAAGGAAGGAGGAGCCATCTGTGGACCAGGTGCGTGTTGCCTGGAGCAAGGGGCCTTCCTGTACGCGGGAGGGATGTGGAAGAAGCTCCTCCAGAGTTTCGATGATGAATGGGTAAGAGGAGAAGAGGTGGAAGCGTCCTGAGGAGTGGGGAGGAGAGGAGCAGTGTTTAAAGGTGAGCATGTGTGGAGGGTAAGACTGGGATCTTCACCAGGGAAACCTGGAGAGATAAAAGGTGGCAGGGGGGGTAAGGAATGTAAGCCCCTGTAGGTGAGTAGTTCCTTTAGGTGATGGGGAGCCAGGATGGTGAGTGGGGCCCCAAAGGTGAGTGGAGAGGCTGTGGCCAACTGTAGGCAAGGGGCCCATCCCCAAACAGTAGGGTCAAGACCATTCAATCAGGGGAGCAGCTGGCAAGTCTGGAGGGAAGCATATATGAGGGGAGAAGGAAAGCGTAGCCCCCAACTTTGTGAGGATGTCCCTTCCCAAAAGGGGAACAGGGCACCGCGGGATGACCAAAAAGGAATGGGGAAAAATTACAGACCCCAAAGTGCAAACAAGGCTAGGTGTCTATCCGGGTTGGAGACAGGGGTCTTACCTGAAATGTCCAGTGGTGGGTGCAGAGAGGGCGTTGGGCAGAATGGAGGGCCTGGTCCCATGGTGGAATTAGGATCGGGGCCCAGAGACACTCAGTGACACTCGAAAAGGGGAGGGGGCACACCAGGGAACCTGACCCCAGGTCTCAGCACTGATGAAAGGGAAGTGAGGAGCCAGGAGACGGGAGAGCGAGAAATGAAAGGCGGAGACCAGGCAGAGATACACGACAAATAAAGGCCATCTCTCCACAGAGGGAGAGAGGTAACACCGGCTTGTGGATCCGGACTTTTATGGGGCAGGCTCAGGGATTAGAGCTGGGGGTGGTAAAGGGTTGGGTTGGTATGAGGGAGTGATGAGCCTTTCTCAGAAAGGCCCTTGGG
Organism: Urocitellus parryii; assembly: GCF_045843805.1. Classification (NCBI taxonomy): domain Eukaryota; kingdom Metazoa; phylum Chordata; class Mammalia; order Rodentia; family Sciuridae; genus Urocitellus; species Urocitellus parryii. Next base: position 20,050,668 of record NC_135543.1, read on the forward strand.
AGGAAAAGTGGAATTTTTCTTAAAAGGGCAGCTGTCACTTAAGGTGGCCACCCAGATGCTAAGCAAGGACATTACAATATGTATCATATTATCTTTACAAAATTTTTAAGAATGTAAATTAGGTTATATATCTGAGGCTTGGTTTTCAAGTGAGGGATTATGAGCTTACCATTGAAATAATACGATTTTTAAAAGACAACGGTCCCTTTCTATTCATACTGCTTTAAAAAGCTATCGCATTAAAGATTTCAGTTAGTAAGATGACTCTCACAACTGGGATTTCTGAAATATGAATGAGAAGAAGAAAATGTGGTTTATCAATTATAAGAAATGTCCCCTGTAGTGAGGAATGTTGAGACTGAGAGAGACCTTGTGTGGGTGGGGACACCAAAAGTATTATTTTAATTGTTTTTTTTTTTGAGAGAGAGAATTTTAATATTTATTTTTTAGTTTTCGGCGGACACAACATCTTTGTTGTATATGGTGTTGAGGATTAAACCTGGGCCACACACATGCCAGGCGAGCACGCTACCGCTTGAGCCACATCCCCAGCCCCACCAAAAGTATTTTGATAGGTCTAAAACATATTTTTCTTCTCTGTACTTTCCACTCAATTTCACTATGGATCTGAAATTGCTCAAAAAGATAAAGTCAATTTAATAAAAAATAAATTTTCAACAAAACAAGAATAGCTCTCACCAAGTTCGTATCATAGTTAATGGTGCTAACCTTGGGCAGCCTCAGACATAAGTTTGAGTAAATTAGTATTCCCAGAATTTTAGAGATTTCAACGCCTACTCCAGAGGGTAAACCACACTGTTCATAGCTAATTCTTATAATACCTACAAGAATTAAATATTACTTCCTCTTCTGGGGTGAGACAAGCATGTGTTCAGTGATCTTTTACAAACCCTAAGACTGGACCCACTGTGTGGCCCACGGATTTCCTATTTGTTTATTGCACAGAACCATGTATTTATCATCTACCGTGCTCCATGCTGTGTTCTAAGAAGAAAGAGGACAAGTCAGAGTTTGAATTTATTGTAAAGACAATGTGACCCTCAAACCTAGAGAGACCCTGTTGATGTGTTAAGATGTACTGGGGAAGTATGGCTGTTTATTGGAAGCAAGGCCAGGGTGGGGTTCCACTTGGAATTAGCCCTGCCCATGAGACAGAGACTGCTGGAACTCAGGCTCCATCCAGCAGCAAGGACCTAACAGCTCCCAGGATGGAGGCATGGTTCATCCTCTGTCAACCCTGCAATTTCTGCCCAAGCATTGGACAGATTTCAGGATGCTCAGCAAGCATGGGCATTGAAAACCAGCTGTACAGGGCATAGCCTTTGGAGGACATCAGAGCCCTGGATCTGGAGCTAACTCTTATCCACGGAAGGGACTCTCATTTACAGGATGGGCACAAAAAGAATGAGATAGAAATGCAGGTCTCGTTTTTTGTTGTTGTTGTTGTTGTTGTTGTTGTTGTTGTTGTTGTTTTAAGGCAGCAAATAAACTGGTTATTAGAATGGAAACCTAGGATGGCGATCTAAGAAAATCTCAGACGAATAAGACAGGACAAAAAGAAATTGGAGCTTGTAAATTTCAGAATCAAACTGAGTTCTGAGATCTGAGGCCTACATTGGGGTCAGAGGGTTCAGGGGTAGTAGACCATAGCCCTGTTCAGGACCGCAGTGCCCTGGCTCAGCCAGTGAAACTCCACATCATACAACCACAACTCAGGGTGCAATGCACAGTCAGGATTCCACCCCAGAGTTCAAAGTGAAGACTTAGTTTACTTCTTCAACCTCACTTGGAAGGGAGGATGAGAGAACTAGAGCCGGAGAAGCACACGGAACCCCCATCTTAGCTTTGCAACCAGGCAGTGGTGGGAACTGAGCCGGGTCCCCAGGAGGCTGAGTGAACCCAGGTTTCAGGAGCTGGTGGGGAGGGGCGGTGGGGCGGGGGAGTGGGGCAAAACGAGAATAAATCATCAAAATGGTGAAGCAGAGGGAGTTTTCGACGTGAAATGAAGCTGGTCACGGTTTGGAAAAGGTAAGTTTGGGTCCAGATCTTAAAGGTCCTCATCATAGATGGATGGGTAAAGGGGAGGAAGGGTTTGAAATTGTGGACAAGAGCAGCAGACCCCAACATGGAGTGGCAGAAAGAGGCCAGGCATGCAGGTGGTGTAAGATGGGACTTAGACAATGGGGAAGAGATGGAGTATCAAGGTGCCAACTTCAAAATATGAATTGAGAAATGAGTACTATTAGGAGTCATCTTTGGTGCAAGAAAATAAATGGAAATTACATTGGAGTGACTAATTTGGTAGTCACTCTACCAATACAAAAGAAAAAATCATGAATATCACTATATTCATTCCAAGTATAATGATATCATTCATACCAGTGACTGCTTTTTCTGCTGAATATGAACAATGATTTCCACCACCAACCCATGAGGAGGACCCAACGTGATGCGTCTCCCCACGTCCATGTTGGTCACCCACTTGCATCTTCACAAGGTAGCCAGAGAGTTCTTCAGAAAGTTTTCCCCTGGTCTAGCCCATGAAAATGCCCACCTATCTGACTTCCTGTCAAAATCCTAAATGGTGCCCTATGCTCCTTGGGGCAAATCCCAAACTCTTTCCAAAGGCTACAAGTCTCAGAATTTTCTGGCCTCGGTGCCTCTTTGAATTTTCATCCTGCACTATTTCACACCCCATGTACCACGTCCCCCATATTGTTTTTAAAAAGTGTGTTAAGAAACATTTCAAATATACAGATACATATCTCTCTCTATAAAGAATAACTGGTAAATAAGCAAATTCCGTTACCCAGCTGAAGAGAGAACAGTGTTGTATGTACAATAAGAACTACCTTGGTAACTACTTCTGAGTATATTGTCCTCTTGGCCTTCTCACAGCTAATCACTCTCCTTAATGTGACGTTTGTATTGCCCATGATTTTATGTTTTAGCTCCTTCCAGAAATATATGTCTGCGTGTTTTAAAACTTATTTGGTGTTTAACATCTCTAGCAATTAGAGAAATGCAAATTAAAACTACACTAGGATTTCATCTCACTTCAGTCAGAATGGCAATTATCAAAAAACATAAGCACTCACACATTGCTGGTAGGATTGCAAGTTGGTGCAACCACCTTGGAAAGCAGTATGGCGGTTACTCAGAAAACTAGGAATGGAACCACCATTTGACCCAGTTATCCCACTCCTGGGATTATATTCAAAGGACTGAAAATCAACATACTATAGTGACACAGCCACATCAATGTTTATAGTAGCTCAATTCACAATAGCTAAGCTAGGGAACCAATCTAGGTGCCCTTCAACAGATGAATGGAGAAAGAAAATGTGGTAAATATACACCATGGAATATTATTCACCATAAAAAGAATGATTTTATAACTTTTGCCAGGAAATGGATAGCACTGGAGACTATCATGGTCACTGAAATAAGCCAATCCCCCAAAACCAAAGGCTGAATATTCTCTCTGATACTCAGATGCTAACACACAATGGGGATGTGGGGGGCAGGGGTAGAATTTCATTGGATTATACAAAGAAGAATGAAGGGAGAGGAAACAGGAACAGGAAAGACAGTGGAATCAATCTGATATAACTTTCCAATAGTCACTCATGAATGCACAACCAGTGGAATTCCACATCATACTGCCACAAGAATGGAATCCTAATTAGAATAACTTATACTCCATGTATGTATAATATGTCAAAATTCACTATACTGCCGTATATGTCTAAAAAGAACAAATAAAGAATAAAAATAAGAGCAATTTTTAAAAATAAGTAAATAAACAATAGTAAACTTATTTGAATTCTACTATATTATATTTCCCATCATACGGAGAGCTGGCTCTGAGTGCATTTATAAAACCCAATGACATGGACACTCTATTTCATTCATTTCACTGTTTCATAGAATTTTACCAATTGAAATCTGCATAATAGCCATCTCTTCTCCTATTGATAGAAATGGAGTTTGGTTCCTTTTTTACTTTTATGAACAGTGGTACTGTGAATATTCCAATATACACCTACGAATATGAAAATATTTCTAGTTGTATAAGAGTGAAATTCCAGGATTATCGAGTGTCTTTTTTTTTTCCAATGTCACCACATATTCCCAAAATTGGTTCCCAGGTTATATGAATATTTGCCCCCATCCAAGTATTTTTCACAAGTACTCCCTGTATTGTCAAGATTTTAATTTTTCTAATGTATATGGAATAAAAAATACTCAGCTTGTAATTCGTTTTTTTTTTTTCACCCTGATTACATAGAAGTTGGAGTTTCTAAGACTTCTTTACTTTGCATTAAAACAGTTATTGTTGTGAGAAAATTTATGCCGGTTTCTGTGCATTTTAGAAATAAATATGGGGAGATTCAGAATTAGGGAGCTGTTTTCATGCTGCAGGGATCAGAAAGCTTCTGTCTTCCTATCTCACTGTTTTTGAATCAGCACATTTAATGCTGATGCAATCATGTCGGGCAGGGTGTGACACAGAGAGCCAACCTGTCCTCTAGTAACTACCTGTCTGGTTGTTGTATGTCTTCAGTTATGAGTCAAGCTAGAGGGCGTTGCTATCTCTATTCAAAGCTCTTTCCCAGTCACCCATTCCTAGAAAGTGGGATCACCCAGTTTCGGGGTCTGAGTATTTTATCACCCTCGATACAAACTACTTGTCAAAATGCTGTAAATGTTTTTATTTGCCAAAAATTATTAAGCACATACTTAAATACATGACTAGAAGGGTTGAGTAAATGTACCTAGCACTAATTAAATAAAAGTGAAATTATATGTTTTACTATTGAGTCTAAGAAGATCTTCATATCTTTATAAATAGTTGTTTTTAACATGCTTTTGCTCAACTAAGTGATTTTTTTCCTCTGGGGAGACAGCAGAGATTTTGATTGGCAGCTAGCATTAGTCCTCCTTCCCCTCTCTGCAGTGCTCTGTACACTAAGAACTGAATTCCTGGAAATGACACCCCAGGACCCCAAGCTCTGCCAATATGACTTACTTGCATGAGATTCGTAAAGTCAAAGGGAAAAGCAAGCATTTCTCACCGTAGCAGTGGGTCTGTCTGTCATAGGAGCTCCAACAGACAGTGGTTATTACTGTGACCAATGGATTTTGCCCTTTTATCCATTGACGTTGGAGCTACAGGAAACTGTGACCCGGTTTTAATTTCCTAACATGAAAAGTCAGGAAAAATCTAGAAACAGCCTACTGTCTTCAGTCCTCCAAGACTCCAAGACTTCCTAAAGTGTAATCAAAACGAAAGAATAATTACAGAAAACAAAGCTTCAGAGATAAGACTCTTGGATTGGTTATCCACTGCTGGATGTGGTTGAGTTTGAAGCACGATGACTTTGTGCTCAGTTGAGAATGGAGCATGCTAAGTCTGTGGCAGGAACAGCGTTGGAAGACACAGTGGAACCCGGCACAGCTCGCCACGGTGATAAATAAGTGGAAACAAGACTCACGAGAATGGGATGGTTCTTTCCAACTGCCTTGGAAAAAGAAAGAAAACAACACTCTAAAGGATAAAAAAAAAAAAAAAAATCTAAGCTTACAACAAGATAAGAAAATGAAGAAGCTTTTTATTTACCCAGAAAGAAGCTTTTGGATGTTATAAATTCAACCCTTATTATATAACCAAAATTCTGGTCCTTCAAGTTGCCAAATCACACAAAAGCTAAATTTATTGGCTTGCCATTTGTTATACTTAATCATGTGTCCACTGTACTGGGCCTAAATATTTAGTCAAACATTATTCTGGGTGTTTCTCTGTGGGTGGTTTTGGATAAATGTAACATTTAAATCAATGGACTGAGTAAAACAGTCCCCAGTGTGGGTGTGCCTTGTCCAACCAGGTGAAAAGCCAAATAGGAAACTATGGCTGTCCTCCCTGCATGAGTGGATTCCTCTTGCCTGTATGTTTTGGGGCTGCTATATCATTTTTTCCTCTCCCTTTGGACTTACACCCAACATGAGCTTTTCCTGACCCTCCTGGGTCTCTAGCTTAAACAACTGCTGGTCTTGAGACTTGTCAGGCTCCATAATTGTACGAGCTAAGTTCTACAAATAAATCCATCTCCCTCTCTCTCCTCTCTCCAGCTCTATATACATCCTCTTGTTCTGTTTCTCTGGAGAACCCTAACACACCAGTTAATCTTGAGGATAGCTTGTCACTCGTAATTGCCTCCAGATTTATAAAGAGTCAAACTTCAGCCTGCCCCAAAAGGAGCAATACAAATCTAGATCACAACAAAATATCTGCCATATGTTGCTATATAATACTTGACAGGAGCCTAGGAAATGTGCATGGGAGTATATTCCTAGAGCGCTGTTTCAGAAAGAAGGGATCACAGCATTAGATTGTGTGAGATGTGTTGATACAGATACTCCTGCTCAAGTCTCTGGATTCAGTGTATTAGCTTGAGGAGCTTGGAGTAGCTTTAATAGTTTGCTTCCTCAATTGCATAAAACCTGGACAGAGTTGATTACATCTAATGGAGCTGAAAAAATTAAGCTGCTTTGATAAAGTGTAAAACAAATAAATTAAATGGCCAAGGGCTTAAGAATAGATATGTTGCAATGGGTTCCTCCTGGGTGAGATTCTCACCCACCCCATCATTATTTCCCTTGGAAGACCCAGAGTCCAAGGCTTTTCATCACACAATGAGAAATGCAATCCCTCTGCATGGGCGTAGCACTATGCTGGATACTCTGAAGGCTGGGGGAGACAGTGTAAAGGGAGGGGGCAAGTTGCTTTATCTTTGACCCTTCATGTTCACGGTCAGGGGAACATTGCTTGGTGGGTCTTTTTGAATTTTGGATATGTGAATATATTTTTGTTAATTTTTTTTCTTTTAGTTGCAGTTGGACACAATACCTTTATTTTATTTATTTGTTTTTATGTGGTGCTGGGGGTTGATCTGAGCACCTTGCATGTGCTAGGCAAGCGCTCTACCTCTAAGTCACAGCCCCAGCCCCTATGTAAACATTTTTAATGTGTTGCTCTGACTCATCTATCAAATAGCCCTTTGGGTGTCAGACTGAGAAGGTGTTATCTGTTCCACCAGGTCGGTGATGTTGGGTGGGCTTACAGCACATACTTTGAAGGGAGCTACTACTACAACTGTTCCAGAAAGTGAATAGTTACTTGCAGAAGAGGATGGAGTTTATTCACTTGGGATTTCCTGAGCTTAGATTCTGCATCTCAGTCTCCCACAACCTGCTGGGGCTTCTCTGCATCTGCCGGGTCATGAGAAGAAATGGCCTCACTAATCTCCCTGAATTCTGGCTACCGTAGCTATGGAACAATCCTTTAAATTTCCACTTGAAAATATATTTGTTTCTTTTTTGTAAGAGATTATATACCTTCTAGCAATCTTTTTTTTTTCATGGATCAAATTAAAGTTAATATTGATTTTTTTTCATTATGTTCTTGCTTGTCCTTTAATTGTTTTTTCCTTTGTATGATGTAAAATGTGTTTTATACCTTGTATAAATTTCACCAAACCCACCAGTAAGATGTAACATGTCAGAATGCTTTTTTTGACTTATTGATTGGACTCATAACTCAAACCTTGCTATGCATTAGGATCAACCGTGGGGGTGTTTATAAAGGTACATTACTCCTGGCCTACTCTTGCTGGTTCTGATAACCGTTAGCCTGGAGAAAGCCCAGGCAGCATCAAAAGCAATGTAGACATCTCTAATACCCAGGAATTCTAAACAAAAAGTGAATGTTTCAGTTAATTACAATAGTAATTTTTCTACATTGCTATTTCTTCTGCATATCCTTCAGTGTCTGGGAAGACTGAAACTTGGTAAATGTCTTACATTTAACTAAATGCCTTTAAGGTTATCTAAAGAATCGCAAACAATTGTGGTGCTAAGCAGCAAAACTACCTGAAGAAAAATCATGAAAATAAACTAATGTTACACATAAAGACAACAGAGGTGGTGCTTAAAAATTATTCTGTGTATGCTTAAAATACATAACATTTATTATTACTAAAAAACAAAGTGTTTTGAACAGCGAAAGCCTGCCATTCCCCCTGATGGACCGCTTAATCTTATCAAAGCAACAACAACGTTGGAAATGAATACCAACGGATATGAATAAGAATTTGCCTTTGAGGTCTCATGTTAATTAAAGTTGATTTATTTTTTATGGTTTTAGTATTTCGCAATCATCCCTAAATTTGAGTTACTTTTCTGGGAAGCTATCTGATCTAAAATTTTAGAGAAATGATCAAACTCTGACAAAACAAAGTATCAGTCCTAATGATCAGAAGATCTAATAGGGACAGAATACAACGAGGTAGAATTGGGTGTCATTTGGGAACTGGCACATGGGTGACAAACTAAATTGTTCATGTTGGTGTAGTTTTAGTGTCAGTTGCTACAGAATTCAATGGAGTTTTTCTGCTTAGCCAAAGAAACACTCTTGATAACATTTGTAGATTCAAAGCTGGGGTAGGAGCACCCATGGGGGTGGTTAGAGGTCACATAACCCAGGTAGTCAGTAGAGGTGCGGCTGGTGCGGAGGAAGTCCTGGCCGGGCTGAAGTTTCTGTGACAAGGGTGGCATCAGTTCTCACACTGTGTGGCTTCACTGCAGGCAAGACTCCTGGCTGTGCTGGCTGGGTCTCAGCAAAATGGGCTGGTTCCTTTTGCAAACGTGCATTCCATGGGCGTGACAGTAGCTGTGGCAATTGCAGGCTCAGTTGAAATGGCAGCGGTAGTTTAATTTGACATGGCAGCAGTGACTGGTTCAGGAGCCATTGTGGTAGCGGAAGCCGTGGAAGGTTCACTTGAATTACTGGTAGGAGATGGTCAAATTGACCTGACAGTGATCTCGGCCGCTGTGTAGTAGCAGGATCAGCAGCAATTAGTGTGGTTATGGGTTTCACTGAGATGATGATGTTTCTTAATGTGATTACAGGATCTGTCAAAAGTGTTCCTGTTACTGTTGTGGTAATAGATTTTTCATGTTTTTATTAGTGCATTCCAGTTATACATAATAGTGGGTTCATTTTTATATGTTCATAAATGCATATAATTTATTCCATTTTAATCTTAAGTACTTCTCTCCTCTCCTCCCTCCCCCTAAATCCTTTCCTCTATTCCACTTGTCTTCCTTCTATTTATTTGTTTTTTTTTTCATTTGCACACTATAGTTATATATCAAACTGGAATCCATTGTGTGATGCTCATACATGCACATACATAATTGGATCACTTTCATTTCCCAGTTCCTTGCTGATCCTATCCCTCTTTCCTCTCCATTGATCCCCCTCCCCTCTTCCACTATTCTTCCATCTATTTTCATGAGATCCCTTTTTAAGCATTCCTTATTTCTCTGCAATTTTCACATATGAGAAAAAAAATTTTTTGAACCTTGATTTCTGAGTCTGGCTTACTTCACTTCTCATGATGTTCTCCAGTTCCATCCATTGACTAGCAAATGACAGAAGTCATTCTTATTTATGGCTAAAACTCCATAGTGTATATATAGCACATTTTCTTTACCCATTGGTCTGTTGACAGGCACCTGCACTGGTTTCATAGCTTGACCATTAGGAATCGTGCACTAATTGTGCTAACATTGGTATGCATGTATCAGTATAGTATGATGATTTTGATTGGGTATTGGTTTCAATTAACTGGCAATGGGGTCTTGGTGGCTACTGCGGTTGTAGTTTCCGTTAAGGGCGTTGTTATTATTTGGGCCATACATCCAGCAGATATCACGTTGACTTTTAGTGGTGCCGTTGGAGCTACGTGGAATGCTGCAGTCATAGGTTCAGCTGAGGGAGCCCTCATGGATAAAACAGCTGTCAGTTCATTAGAAATTGATATTTGTAGGTTTCGTTGAAGTTTTGGTGGCTGGAATGGTTATTAGCTCAGAAGAAATTATAGCATTTAAAGTTTCAAGTAAAGTAAAGCTACTTGGAGCCTCACCTAACCTGTTGGTATCTGTAGTAGCACTAGGTTCAGTTGACATGGTAGTCATAGCCACTGTGACAGTATATTTGTGGGATGCCAGTCAATTCAGTTGTTAGTGGTAACTGGTTCAGGTGAAAGTGGTGGTTTTTCTGGTAGTTGTGGTTTCAGTTGAGACAATAGTAGCGTTGGGTGTACTACAAGTGGATCCTCTGTTGATGTGGTGCTACCTTCAGGTTTAATTGACATGTAGTCATTGTTAAGGTTATAACTTCAGCTGATGTGGAGACTGGTAACAGGTGTGGTTAAAGTGTGGTTAGTGTTGTGTGTCATAGTAGGTGAGTGAGAAATGGTGGTGGTAGTGGTAACTATTCTGACTTCATAGTCAGTAGAAGATGAAATGGTAACTGATTTTTTTAAGCAGCTGTTGCCGTTTCCACAGAGATGGTACAGTTGGCAGGTTTACCTATCCATTGGTCACACTACCCCCAACGTTAATTCTTACCACCATTGAACTGACCGTCAATCAATTAAACTTGAACCCAGTTAAAGTGGTAGTGGTAGTGTTGTGGTATTGTATCTGATGGGTGTAGAGGTGGCAGGGTTAGAGGTCTTTGTAGTATTAAGGCAGAGATAAAGTCATTGTTTCTATTTTTAATTGGGTGTAATGCAGCCAGGCACTAGTTCAGTTACTGTAGTGGAAGTTATTGTAATAATTGGTTTAATGGCAAGGGGGATAGGGGTGGCCACTATGGGTGTTAATTTCAGCTGAAATTTTGTAGCCTGCACAAGTTAAGAGATGCTAATTGTAGCTAAGAGTCGATGAGTGCTGCCTTCGATTTTCTATTCACCTGGTGTGGGTTTCCTGACTATTCCAACTGTGGGGCTGGCAGTAGTGGAGAATCAGGCTGTGGAGCTCAGTGTTGGTGCTGGTGTTGTGGCTGTTGTCCTGAGTTTTATTGTGGAAGTGGTCACTCTAGGTTCAGGGGTGATTATTCCAGGCGTGGCATCACAGGTGGGCATGTGGATAACAACTGGCCCAGTATTATTTCCCTCTTTATATACAAGGCCCAGCTTCAGTACTCTGGTTACGGTTGTAATCCCATGTTAAGGAGGCGAGCCAGGGATATTTTCCATAGAAAGTAGACACTTAAGGAATTATATTTTGCCTGCAAGGGATATGAAGGAAAATACTGAGCATGGATTCAAACATTTCAAAGAAAACTTTTTCTTTGTCCATGTCACTGAAAGTGTAATTAATCAGAAAAATACATAAACATCAAGAAAAATTGGAGAACTTTCTAGTAATACATATTAGAGTCGATATCTAAGCTTTCATCCTAGGAAATGATTGGTCTTATGCTTTGCCTAACACTAGGAGGAAATGTCCACCAACTTCTCAGATATTCTTGTACCTGGACCACTGCATTAAAACTTAACCAAGAGTTGATAGAAATTTACATGTAGCCATCGTGAAATCAGGAAATGGGCAGGGGCCTCCCTCCATCTGGAGAACCCTGGAAGCCTGACCAAAATCCCTTCCCTTCTGATCCTGACAGTTTCTGAAGGTGCTTGCTATCAGGCTCCCTAGGAGCCTCCCGGCGCTGTGCATTTTAACAAGGTTGGGTCTTGTTCCCTACACATCCTCTGGCTTAGTGTTTCAACTCGGATCACTATTGAACTGCATGATATTGAGTTGTGACTGCTCCTGTCAGAGTCTAGCTCCTGTGAGTTTTTTTTCAGTTGGAGAATTGTCTAACCGGTTTTATCGTATGTAAGATACTGATAATAAAAACACATGACGTACAGAAATCACATGAAGATTAGTGTCAATAGAATAGCTCGTGATTTAGGAAGCACGGTGCCTGGGTACTGCTAGAGCTCTGTGATGGACACTGAGCCAGACCATGGGGTGAGCTTTGAATGAACGTCCCTGTCACTGGAGGTCCTCGTCCATACACTTGGGATGATGGCAGAACTTATATCACAGGGCTTTTGTAAGACTGAAATAGCACTATGTATGCAAAGGTGGAATGCACCTCTTCCCTGTAGTAAATTCCATATAGATATTTGTGAGATGAGGCAGGTGTTGTAAATAGAGGTTATTGGATTTATTGGGCAGATAGCATGGACTACAAAAAAGAAATCCAATGAACTTGAGTTTCAATCCCAAACCTCTGGGACGTAAAGTGAGTTTCCTGACCCCTTTGAGTCTTCAATTTTCTTATTCTTTTTTTTTATTTCATATTTATTTATTCACCATGAGAACACTTTCTTTTTTTTTTTATTGGTCGTTCATAACATTACATAGTTCTTAATACATCATATTACACGGTTGATTCACGTGGATTATGAACTCCCGCTTTTACCCCGTATACAAATTGCTGTATCACATCAGTTTCCCTTCCATTGATTGACATATTGCCTTTCTAGTGTCTGATGTATTCTGCTGTCTGTCCTATTCTCTACTATCCCCCCTCCCCTCCCCTTTTCTCTCTCTACCCCTTCTACTGTAAATCATTTCTTCCATTTGTATTATCTTGTCTTGCCCCTCCTTTCCTCTTATATGACATTTTGTATAACCCTGAGGATCGCCTTCCATTTCCATGCAATTTCCCTTCTCACTCCCTTTCCCTCCCACCTCTCATCCCTATTTAATGTAAATCTTCTTCTCAAGCTCTTCGTCCCTACCCTGTCCTTGTTTACTCCCCTTATATCAAAGGAGTCATTTGGTATTTGTTTTTTAAAGATTGACTAGCTTCACTTAGCATAATCTGCTCTAATGCCATCCATTTCCCTCCAAATTCTATGATTTTGTCATTTTTTAATGCAGAGTAATACTCCATAGTATATAAATGCCACATTTTTTTTATCCATTCATCTATTGAAGGGCATCTAGGCTGGTTCCATAGTCTTGCTATCGTGAATTGAGCTGCTATGAACATCGATGTAGCAGTGTCCCTGTAGCATGCTCTTGTTAGGGCTTTAGGGAATAGACCGAGAAGGGGAATAGCTGGGTCAAATGGTGGTTCCATTCCCAGCTCTCCAAGAAATCTCCATACTGCTTTCCAAATTGGCTGCACCAATTTGCAGTCCCACCAGCAATGAACAAGAGTGCCCTTTTCCCCGCATCCTCTCCAGCACTTATTGTTGTTTGACTTCCTAATGGCTGCCAGTCTTACTGGAGTGAGATGGTATCTTAGGGTAGTTTTGATTTGCATTTCTCTGACTGCTAGCGACGGTGAGCATTTTTTCATGTACTTATTGATTGATTGTATGTCCTCCTCTGAGAAGTGTCTGTTCAGGTCCTTGACCCATTTATTGATTGGGTTATTTGTTATCTTATTGTCTAATTTTTTGAGTTCTTTGTATATTCTGGTTATTAGGGCTCTATCTGAAGTGTGTGGAGTAAAGATTTGTTCCCAGGATGTAGGCTCCCTGTTTATCTCTCTTATTGTTTCTTTTGCTGAGAAAAAACTTTTTAGTTTGAGTAAGTCCCATTTGTTGATTCTATTTGTTAACTCTAGCGCTATGGGTGTCCTATTGAGGAATTTGGAGCCCGATCCCACAGCGTGCAGATCATAACCAACTTTTTCTTCTATCAGATGCCATGTCTCTGATTTAATATCAAGCTCCTTGATCCATTTTGAGTTAACTTTTGTGCACGGCGAGAGATAGGGATTCAGATTCATTTTGGTGCAAATGGATTTCCAGTTTTCCCAGCACCATTTGTTGAAGATGCTATCCTTCCTCCATTGCATGCTTTTAGCCCCTTTATCAAAAATAAGATAGTTGTAGTTTTGTGGATTGGTTACTGTGTCCTCTATTCTGTACCATTGGTCCATCCGCCTGTTTTGGTACCAGTACCATGCTGTTTTAGTTACTATTGCTCTGTAGTATAGTTTGAAGTCTGGTATCGCTATACCGCCTGATTCACACTTCCTGCTTAGTATTGTTTTTGCTATTCTGGGTCTTTTATTATTCCATATGAATTTCCTGATTCTTTTATCGATTTCTACAAGATATGCTGTTGGGATTTTGATTGGCATTGCATTGAACTTATATAGGACTTTTGGTAATATCGCCATTTTGATGATGTTAGTTCTGCCTATCCATGAGCAGGGTATATTTTTCCATCTTCTAAGGTCTTCTTCTATGTCTTTCTTTAGGGTTCTGTAATTTTCATTGTATAAATCTTTCACCTCTTTTGTTAGGCTGATTCCCAAGTATTTTATTTTTTGGGGGGATATTGTGAATGGAGTAGTTGTCCTCATTTCCGTTTCAGAGGATTTGTCGCTGATATACAGGAATGCCTTTGATTTATGCGTGTTGATCTTATATCCTGCCACTTTGCTGAATTCATTTATTAGCTCTAATAGCTTCTTTGTAGACCCTTTTGGGTCTGCTAGGTATAGAATCATATCATCTGCAAATAGTGATAATTTAAGTTCTTCTTTTCCTATTTTTATGCCTTTAATTTCTTTCTTCTGCCTAATTGCTCTGGCCAGTGTCTCGAGGACTATGTTGAACAGAAGTGGTGAGAGAGGGCATCCCTGTCTTGTACCAGATCTTAGAGGGAATGCCTTCAATTTTTCTCCATTCAGAATGATGCTGGCCTGTGGCTTATCATAGATTGCTTTTACAATGTTGAGGTATGATCCAGTTATCCCTAATTTTTCTAGAGTTTTGAACATAAAGGGATGCTGTACTTTGTCGAAAGCTTTTTCTGCATCTATCGAGATGATCATATGGTTCTTATTTTTAAGTCTATTGATGTGGTGGATAACATTTATTGATTTCCGTATATTGAACCAACCTTGCATACCAGGGATGAATCCTACTTGATCATGGTGTATAATTTTTTTGATATGTGTTTGAATCCGATTCGCCAGAATTTTATTGAGGATTTTTGCATCAAGGTTCATTAGAGATATTGGTCTGTAGTTTTCTTTCTTTGAAGTGTCTTTGTCTGGTTTCGGAATCAGGGTGATGTTGGCCTCGTAGAATGAATTTGGAAGTTCTCCCTCTTTTTCTATTTCCTGAAATAGCTTGAAAAGTATTGGTGTTAGTTCCTCTTTAAAGGTTTTGTAAAACTCTGCTGTATACCCATCCGGTCCTGGGCTTTTCTTAGTTGGTAGTCTTTTGATGGTTTCTTCTATTTCCTCTATTGTTATTGGTCTGTTTAGGTTGTCTATGTCCTCCTGACTCAATCTGGGCAGATCATAAGACTTAAGGAATTTATCTATGCCTTCACTATCTTCTATTTTATTGGAGTATAAGGATTCAAAATAATTTCTGATTATCTTCTGTATTTCTGAAGTGTCTGTTGTGATATTGCCTTTTTCATCCCATAAGCTAGTAATTTGGGTTCTCTCTCTTCTTCTCTTCGTTAGCATGGCTAAGGGTCTGTCAATTTTATTTATTTTTTCAAAAAACCAACTTTTAGTTTTGTCGATTTTTTCAATTGTTTCTTTTGTTTCAATTTCATTAATTTCAGCTCTGATTTTAATTATTTCTTGCCTTCTACTTCTTTTGCTGTTGTTTTGCTCTTCTTTTTCTAGGATTTTGAGATGAAGTATGAGATCATTTATTTGTTGGTTTTTTTTTTTTAATATGTCTGTTGTTAGTTTATTTTTTTTTATTTTATTTTTTTTTTATTGGTCGTTCATAACACCACATGGTTCTTAATACATCATATTACACGGTTTGATTCAAGTGGATTATGAACTCCCGCTTTTACCCCATATACAGATTGCTGTATCACACCAGTTTCCCTTCCATTAATTGACATATTGCCTTTCTAGTGTCTGATGTATTCTGCTGTCTGTCCTATTCTCTACTGTCCCCCCTCCCCTCCCCTCCCCTCCACTCCCCTCCCCTTTTCTCTCTCTACCCCTTCTACTGTACATCCTTTCTTCCATTTGTATTATCTTGTCTTACCCCTCCTTTCCTCTTATATGACATTTTGTATAACCCTGAGGATCGCCTTCCATTTCCATGCAATTTCCCTTCTCACTCCCTTTCCCTCCCACCTCTTATCCCTGTTTAATGTAAATCTTCTTCTCAAGCTCTTCGTCCCTACCCTGTCCTTGTTTACTCCCCTTATATCAAAGGAGTCATTTGGTATTTGTTTTTTAAAGATTGACTAGCTTCACTTAGCATAATCTGCTCTAATGCCATCCATTTCCCTCCAAACTCTATGATTTTGTCATTTTTTAATGCAGAATAATACTCCATAGTATATAAATGCCACATTTTTTTATCCATTCATCTATTGAAGGGCATCTAGGCTGGTTCCACAGTCTTGCTATCGTGAATTGAGCTGCTATGAACATCGATGTAGCAGTGTCCCTGTAGCATGCTCTTGTTAGGGCTTTAGGGAATAGACCGAGAAGGGGAATAGCTGGGTCGAATGGCGGTTCCATTCCCAGCTTTCCGAGAAATCTCCATACTGCTTTCCAAATTGGCTGCACCAATTTGCAGTCCCACCAGCAATGAACAAGAGTGCCCTTTTCCCCGCATCCTCTCCAGCACTTACTGTTGTTTGACTTCCTAATGGCTGCCAGTCTTACTGGAGTGAGATGGTATCTTAGGGTAGTTTTGATTTGCATTTCTCTGACTGCTAGTGACGGTGAGCATTTTTTCATGTACTTGTTGATTGATTGTATGTCCTCCTCTGAGAAGTGTCTGTTCAGGTCCTTGGCCCATTTATTGATTGGGTTATTTGTTATCTTATTGTCTAATTTTTTGAGTTCTTTGTATATTCTGGTTATTAGGGCTCTATCTGAAGTGTGTGGAGTAAAGATTTGTTCCCAGGATGTAGGCTCCCTGTTTATCTCTCTTATTGTTTCTTTTGCTGAGAAAAAACTTTTTAGTTTGAGTAAGTCCCATTTGTTGATTCTATTTGTTAACTCTAGCGCTATGGGTGTCCTATTGAGGAATTTGGAGCCCGATCCCACAGCGTGCAGATCATAACCAACTTTTTCTTCTATCAGATGCCATGTCTCTGGTTTAATATCAAGCTCCTTGATCCATTTTGAGTTAACTTTTGTGCATGGCGAGAGATAGGGATTCAGATTCATTTTGGTGCAAATGGATTTCCAGTTTTCCCAGCACCATTTGTTGAAGATGCTATCCTTCCTCCATTGCATGCTTTTAGCCCCTTTATCAAAAATAAGATAGTTGTAGTTTTGTGGATTGGTTACTGTGTCCTCTATTCTGTACCATTGGTCCACCCGCCTGTTTTGGTACCAGTACCATGCTGTTTTAGTTACTATTGCTCTGTAGTATAGTTTGAAGTCTGGTATCGCTATACCGCCTGATTCACACTTCCTGCTTAGTATTGTTTTTGCTATTCTGGGTCTTTTATTATTCCATATGAATTTCCTGATTCTTTTATCGATTTCTACAAGATATGCTGTTGGGATTTTGATTGGCATTGCATTGAACTTATATAGGACTTTTGGTAATATCGCCATTTTGATGATGTTGGTTCTGCCTATCCATGAGCAGGGTATATTTTTCCATCTTCTAAGGTCTTCTTCTATGTCTTTCTTTAGGGTTCTGTAATTTTCATTGTATAAATCTTTCACCTCTTTTGTTAGGCTGATTCCCAAGTATTTTATTTTTTGGGGGGATATTGTGAATGGAGTAGTTGTCCTCATTTCCGTTTCAGAGGATTTGTCGCTGATATACAGGAATGCCTTTGATTTATGCGTGTTGATCTTATATCCTGCCACTTTGCTGAATTCATTTATTAGCTCTAATAGCTTCTTTGTAGACCCTTTTGGGTCTGCTAGGTATAGGATCATATCATCTGCAAATAGTGATAATTTAAGTTCTTCTTTTCCTATTTTTATGCCTTTAATTTCTTTCGTCTGCCTAATTGCTCTGGCCAGTGTCTCGAGGACTATGTTGAACAGAAGTGGTGAGAGAGGGCATCCCTGTCTTGTACCAGATCTTAGAGGGAATGCCTTCAATTTTTCTCCATTCAGAATGATGCTGGCCTGTGGCTTATCATAGATTGCTTTTACAATGTTGAGGTATGATCCAGTTATCCCTAATTTTTCCAGAGTTTTGAACATAAAGGGATGCTGTACTTTGTCGAATGCTTTTTCTGCATCTATCGAGATGATCATATGGTTCTTAATTTTAAGTCTATTGATGTGGTGGATAACATTTATTGATTTCCGTATATTGAACCAACCTTGCATACCAGGGATGAATCCTACTTGATCATGGTGTATAATTTTTTTGATATGTATTTGAATCCGATTCGCCAGAATTTTATTGAGGATTTTTGCATCAAGGTTCATTAGAGATATTGGTCTGTAGTTTTCTTTCTTTGAAGTGTCTTTGTCTGGTTTCGGAATCAGGGTGATGTTGGCCTCGTAGAATGAATTTGGAAGTTCTCCCTCTTTTTCTATTTCCTGAAATAGCTTGAAAAGTATTGGTGTTAGTTCCTCTTTAAAGGTTTTGTAAAACTCTGCTGTATACCCATCCGGTCCTGGGCTTTTCTTAGTTGGTAGTCTTTTGATGGTTTCTTCTATTTCCTCTATTGTTATTGGTCTGTTTAGGTTGTCTATGTCCTCCTGACTCAATCTGGGCAGATCATAAGACTTAAGGAATTTATCTATGCCTTCACTATCTTCTATTTTATTGGAGTATAAGGATTCAAAATAATTTCTGATTATCTTCTGTATTTCTGAAGTGTCTGTTGTGATATTGCCTTTTTCATCCCATAAGCTAGTAATTTGGGTTCTCTCTCTTCTTCTCTTCGTTAGCATGGCTAAGGGTCTGTCAATTTTATTTATTTTTTCAAAAAACCAACTTTTAGTTTTGTCGATTTTTTCAATTGTTTCTTTTGTTTCAATTTCATTAATTTCAGCTCTGATTTTAATTATTTCTTGCCTTCTACTTCTTTTGCTGTTGTTTTGCTCTTCTTTTTCTAGGATTTTGAGATGAAGTATGAGATCATTTATTTGTTGGTTTTTTTTTTTTTAATATGTCTGTTGTTAGTTTATTTTTTTTTTTTATTTTATTTTTTTTTTATTGGTCGTTCATAACACCACATGGTTCTTAATACATCATATTACACGGTTTGATTCAAGTGGATTATGAACTCCCGCTTTTACCCCATATACAGATTGCTGTATCACACCAGTTTCCCTTCCATTAATTGACATATTGCCTTTCTAGTGTCTGATGTATTCTGCTGTCTGTCCTATTCTCTACTGTCCCCCCTCCCCTCCCCTCCCCTCCACTCCCCTCCCCTTTTCTCTCTCTACCCCTTCTACTGTACATCCTTTCTTCCATTTGTATTATCTTGTCTTACCCCTCCTTTCCTCTTATATGACATTTTGTATAACCCTGAGGATCGCCTTCCATTTCCATGCAATTTCCCTTCTCACTCCCTTTCCCTCCCACCTCTTATCCCTGTTTAATGTAAATCTTCTTCTCAAGCTCTTCGTCCCTACCCTGTCCTTGTTTACTCCCCTTATATCAAAGGAGTCATTTGGTATTTGTTTTTTAAAGATTGACTAGCTTCACTTAGCATAATCTGCTCTAATGCCATCCATTTCCCTCCAAACTCTATGATTTTGTCATTTTTTAATGCAGAATAATACTCCATAGTATATAAATGCCACATTTTTTTATCCATTCATCTATTGAAGGGCATCTAGGCTGGTTCCACAGTCTTGCTATCGTGAATTGAGCTGCTATGAACATCGATGTAGCAGTGTCCCTGTAGCATGCTCTTGTTAGGGCTTTAGGGAATAGACCGAGAAGGGGAATAGCTGGGTCGAATGGCGGTTCCATTCCCAGCTTTCCGAGAAATCTCCATACTGCTTTCCAAATTGGCTGCACCAATTTGCAGTCCCACCAGCAATGAACAAGAGTGCCCTTTTCCCCGCATCCTCTCCAGCACTTACTGTTGTTTGACTTCCTAATGGCTGCCAGTCTTACTGGAGTGAGATGGTATCTTAGGGTAGTTTTGATTTGCATTTCTCTGACTGCTAGTGACGGTGAGCATTTTTTCATGTACTTGTTGATTGATTGTATGTCCTCCTCTGAGAAGTGTCTGTTCAGGTCCTTGGCCCATTTATTGATTGGGTTATTTGTTATCTTATTGTCTAATTTTTTGAGTTCTTTGTATATTCTGGTTATTAGGGCTCTATCTGAAGTGTGTGGAGTAAAGATTTGTTCCCAGGATGTAGGCTCCCTGTTTATCTCTCTTATTGTTTCTTTTGCTGAGAAAAAACTTTTTAGTTTGAGTAAGTCCCATTTGTTGATTCTATTTGTTAACTCTAGCGCTATGGGTGTCCTATTGAGGAATTTGGAGCCCGATCCCACAGCGTGCAGATCATAACCAACTTTTTCTTCTATCAGATGCCATGTCTCTGGTTTAATATCAAGCTCCTTGATCCATTTTGAGTTAACTTTTGTGCATGGCGAGAGATAGGGATTCAGATTCATTTTGGTGCAAATGGATTTCCAGTTTTCCCAGCACCATTTGTTGAAGATGCTATCCTTCCTCCATTGCATGCTTTTAGCCCCTTTATCAAAAATAAGATAGTTGTAGTTTTGTGGATTGGTTACTGTGTCCTCTATTCTGTACCATTGGTCCACCCGCCTGTTTTGGTACCAGTACCATGCTGTTTTAGTTACTATTGCTCTGTAGTATAGTTTGAAGTCTGGTATCGCTATACCGCCTGATTCACACTTCCTGCTTAGTATTGTTTTTGCTATTCTGGGTCTTTTATTATTCCATATGAATTTCCTGATTCTTTTATCGATTTCTACAAGATATGCTGTTGGGATTTTGATTGGCATTGCATTGAACTTATATAGGACTTTTGGTAATATCGCCATTTTGATGATGTTGGTTCTGCCTATCCATGAGCAGGGTATATTTTTCCATCTTCTAAGGTCTTCTTCTATGTCTTTCTTTAGGGTTCTGTAATTTTCATTGTATAAATCTTTCACCTCTTTTGTTAGGCTGATTCCCAAGTATTTTATTTTTTGGGGGGATATTGTGAATGGAGTAGTTGTCCTCATTTCCGTTTCAGAGGATTTGTCGCTGATATACAGGAATGCCTTTGATTTATGCGTGTTGATCTTATATCCTGCCACTTTGCTGAATTCATTTATTAGCTCTAATAGCTTCTTTGTAGACCCTTTTGGGTCTGCTAGGTATAGGATCATATCATCTGCAAATAGTGATAATTTAAGTTCTTCTTTTCCTATTTTTATGCCTTTAATTTCTTTCGTCTGCCTAATTGCTCTGGCCAGTGTCTCGAGGACTATGTTGAACAGAAGTGGTGAGAGAGGGCATCCCTGTCTTGTACCAGATCTTAGAGGGAATGCCTTCAATTTTTCTCCATTCAGAATGATGCTGGCCTGTGGCTTATCATAGATTGCTTTTACAATGTTGAGGTATGATCCAGTTATCCCTAATTTTTCCAGAGTTTTGAACATAAAGGGATGCTGTACTTTGTCGAATGCTTTTTCTGCATCTATCGAGATGATCATATGGTTCTTAATTTTAAGTCTATTGATGTGGTGGATAACATTTATTGATTTACGTATATTGAACCAACCTTGCATACCATGGATGAATCCTACTTGATCATGGTGTATAATTTTTTTGATATGTATTTGAATCCGATTCGCCAGAATTTTATTGAGGATTTTTGCATCAAGGTTCATTAGAGATATTGGTCTGTAGTTTTCTTTCTTTGAAGTGTCTTTGTCTGGTTTCGGAATCAGGGTGATGTTGGCCTCGTAGAATGAATTTGGAAGTTCTCCCTCTTTTTCTATTTCCTGAAATAGCTTGAAAAGTATTGGTGTTAGTTCCTCTTTAAAGGTTTTGTAAAACTCTGCTGTATACCCATCCGGTCCTGGGCTTTTCTTAGTTGGTAGTCTTTTGATGGTTTCTTCTATTTCCTCTATTGTTATTGGTCTGTTTAGGTTGTCTATGTCCTCCTGACTCAATCTGGGCAGATCATAAGACTTAAGGAATTTATCTATGCCTTCACTATCTTCTATTTTATTGGAGTATAAGGATTCAAAGTAATTTCTGATTATCTTCTGTATTTCTGAAGTGTCTGTTGTGATATTCCTTTTTCATCCCGTATGCTAGTAATTTGGGTTCTCTCTCTTCTTCTCTTCGTTAGTATGGCTAAGGGTCTGTCAATTTTATTTATTTTTTCAAAGAACCAGCTTTTAGTTTTGTCAATTTTTTCAATTGTTTCTTTTGTTTCAATTTCATTAATTTCAGCTCTGATTTTAATTATTTCTTGCCTTCTACTTCTTTTGCTGTTGTTTTGCTCTTCTTTTTCTAGGATTTTGAGATGAAGTATGAGATCATTTATTTGTTGGTTTTTTCTTTTTTTGAGGAATGAACTCCAAGCAATGAATTTTCCTCTTAGAACTGCTTTCAATGTGTCCCATAGATTCCGATATGTTGTGTCTTTGTTTTCATTTAACTCTAGGAATTTTTTAATTTCCTCCTTGATGTCTTCTAAAACCCATTGATCACTCAGCAACCTGTTGTTCATTCTCCAGGTGATGCTTGATTTTTCCTTTCTTCTTTTATCATTGATTTTCAGTTTCATTCCATTATGATCAGATAAGATGCATGGTATTATCTCTACCCCTTTATATTGTCTAAGAGTTGCCCTGTGACATAATATATGGTCTATTTTTGAGAAGGTTCCATGTGCTGCTGAGAAAAAAGTGTAGCTACTTGAAGTTGGGTGGTATAGTCTATATATGTCAATTAAGTCTAGGTTGTTAATTGTGTTATTGAGTTCTATAGTTTCCTTATTTAACTTTTGTTTGGAAGATCTGTCCAGTGGTGAGAGAGGTGTGTTGAAGTCTCCCATGATTATTGTATGGTGGTCTATTAGACTCTTGAACTTGAGAAGAGTTTGCTTGATGAACACGGCTGCACCATTATTTGGGGCATATATATTTATGATTGTTATGTCTTGTTGGTGTATGGTTCCCTTGAGCAGTATGAAGTGTCCTTCTTTATCCCTTTTGATTGTCTTTGGCTTGAAATCTATTTTATTAGATATGAGTATGGACACTCCTGCTTGTTTCCGCGGTCCATATGAGTGATATGATTTTTCCCAACCTTTCACCTTCAGTCTATGTATATCTTTTCCTATCAAATGCGTCTCCTGTAGACAGCATATTGTTGGGTCTTGTTTTGTGATCCATTCTACTAGCCTGTGTCTCTTAATTGGTGAGTTTAAGCCATTAACATTTAGGGTTATTATTGAGATGTGGTTTGTTCTTCTATCCATATTTGTTTATTGATGTTACTAAACCTGATTTGTTATCCTCTTTGACTACTTTCCCCCCTTTACTGTCCTACCTCCCATTGTTGGTTATCAATGTTATTTTCCATTTCCTCTTCCTGTAATGTTTTGCCAAGGATTTTTTGAAGAGATGGTTTTCTAGCTGCGAATTCTTTTAACTTTTGTTTATCGTGGAAGGTTTTAATTTCATCTTCTAACCTGAAGCTTAATTTCGCCGGATACACGATTCTTGGTTGGAGCCCATTGTCTTTCAGTGTTTGAAATATGTTATTCCAGGATCTTCTAGCTTTCAGAGTCTGTGTTGAGAGATCAGCTGTTATCCTGATTGGTTTACCCCTAAATGTAATCTGCTTTCTTTCTCTTGCAGCTTTTAAAATTCTCTCCTTATTCTGTATGTTGGACATCTTCATTATAGTGTGTCTAGGTGTGGATCTCTTATGATTTTGCACATTCGGCGTCCTGTAGGCTTCTAGGATTTGGGATTCTGTCTCAATCTTCAATTCTGGGAAGTTTTCTCGTATTATTTCACTGAATAGACTGTTTATTCCTTTGGCATGGAGCTCTGTGCCTTCCTGTATCCCAATGACTCTTAAATTTGGTCTTTTGATATTGTCCCATAATTCTTGGATGTTCTGCTCATGGTTTCTTAGCAGACTTGCTGAGCTGTCTATGTTCTTTTCCAGCTGAAATACTTTGTCTTCATTGTCTGATGTTCTCTCTTCTAAGTGATCTACTCTGCTGGTAGTATTCTCAATTGAGTTTTTAAGTTGGTTTATTGTTTCCTGCATTTCTAGAATTTCTATTTGTTTGTTTTTTATTACTTCTATCTCCCTGTGAAATTGATCTTTTACTTCCTGGATTTGTTTGTCAATGTGATCTTTCATTGTCTGATTTTGCTGTCTCATGTCTTCCTTGAGACTCCAGATCATCTGAAGCATATATATCCTGAACTCTTTATCTGATATTCCATCTGTTGCAGCTATTACCTCTTCTAAAGTTGAGTTGACCTGCATTGCTTGTGGTCCTTTCTTTCCTTGTCTTTTCATACTGCTCGCGTTTCTTTCTGCTTGGTGCAACTGTTGTGTTTTTGAAATTTACCCCCTATTTATTTATGTTGCTCTTGTATAGTTGGAAAGTCTCCCTTGCAGGGTGGGTAGTGGCTGTGCTCCTCCTCTAATTATGGTGGTCTGTCTATCACGCTGATCGGTCACAGGTCTGCCCCCCCTGCGGGCACAGGAGGCGGCTTTGCTCTGCCCCCACTCCAATTGTGGTAACGTAACTACCACGCCCTGGGGTCGTAGATCCTGATCTGGATGTGGGTGGCGGCTCTGCTGGGTCCCCACTCCAATTGGTGTGACGAGTCTACCACGCTGGCATACCTCTAGGCCGGTGGGTCACAGTTCTGCACAGCCCCCACTCCCAATGGGAGTACCTGACTACCTCTCCAACGGGTCGCTGGGCCCCCTCCGGACCCGGGCGGCGACCCTGCTCCGCCCCCACTCCAACCAATGTGACGCAACTGCCTCGGTGTTACGTGTCCACCACTCTGGCAAGCTACCTGGCCTGTCTTGCCAGTGGGCCGCAGGTCTGCCTGCCCGCTCTGCACAGCCCCTACTCCAAATGAGGTTACTTGGCTACCGCTTCGTGGGGTCGCTGGTCCTATTCTAGGCGTGGGCGGCTACTCTCTTCAGACCCAGCTGCGTTTGGGGTGTCATGCTACCACGCCGGCGGGTCACTTGGCCTGCTCTGGGTGCAGGTGGAAGCTCCACTCTGCCCCCACAGCACCCAAGAGGACCCTGACTGAGAAGCAGACACTGCTGGTTCCCTAGCCTTGGGTCAAAGCAGCTTCGGTAGCCAGAACCCCGCCTCTCCTATCTCGATACACTCTCCGCTGGGAGCTGGCTCCAGCGAGCGACCCCCACGGGTTCCCTAGCCCCAGGCCAAAACTGTTCCGGGAGTCAGAACCCAGTCGCCCCTAGCTCAGCGCACGCTCCACTTGGAGCTGGCCTCCACCGGCAGTCTCCGCAGTTTCCTCAGACCTGGGCCAGGTTAGCCCCGGGAACCAGAATCCAGCTGCTCAGTGCCCGGTACACGCCTTGCCAGGCATGAGCCTCTAGGAGTATTCTCCACAAGATCTCCAGTCCCGAGCCTGAGCAAGAAATCTGTCTGCTAGTCGCAGGCAACTACCAGCCTGAAATCACCTGTTCCGTCGCTGGATGAGCTGAGATCAATAGAACATGGGGATGATTACATCATCTCTCCGAAATGGCGGCTGCTGTCCTCCTCTGTGGTCCGACCGGTGTCTGGAACCCAACTGGACCGCTTCTCTCCTCTGTCTCAAAGCTGGAACTCAGCACTAAGCGCTGCCAAAGTCCTAGCGCCAAACCGCTAGAGGCAGTTCACAGACTCAGGCCTGCGGAGCCTGGTCTGGCCGCCTCCGAGCCGGCTGGGGGTGGGGTGGGGTGGTAGGAATGTGGATCCTATTGCTGGACCGCCGGAGGCCGTTCACAGACTCAAGCCTGTGGGGCCCAGTCTGGCCGCCGCCCGCGGCCGGCGGGATTGTGTCCCTGGTCCGCTTTGCTCCGAACTGGCTGGGGGTGGGGTGGGGTGTTAGGAGTGTGGATCCTAGCACCAAGCCGCTAGAGTCAGTTCACAGACTCAGGCCTGCGGGGCCCAGTAGGTTCCTATGTTCGCTGCAGTTCAGCGGTGGCCGGCGGGATTGTGTCCCTGATCCGCGTTGCGGAGATTCACTCACCTGGGACCAACTGACCCCTCCCACAGACTTACTAGTTATCGGCAGGTCTCCTTTCAGTGGAAAATTGTTAGAAGTTCCTCAGCATGTCCCATGCAAGTGTATTTATGTGTCTCTCTGATCCCGTTACTGCGGAGGTATAGAAAATGCTGCCTGCTCGCCGGCCGCCATGTTGGATCCCTCGGTTTTTTCTTTTTTTGAGGAATGAACTCCAAGCAATGAATTTTCCTCTTAGAACTGCTTTCAATGTGTCCCATAGATTCCGATATGTTGTGTCTGTGTTTTCATTTGACTCTAGGAATTTTTTAATTTCCTCCTTAATGTCTTCTAGAACCCATTGATCATTAAGCAACCTATTGTTCATTCTCCAGGTGATGCTTGATTTTTCCTTCCTTCTTTTATCATTGATTTTCAGTTTCATTCCATTATGATCAGATAAGATGCATGGTATTATCTCTACCCCTTTATATTGTCTAAGAGTTGCCCTGTGACATAATATATGGTCTATTTTTGAGAAGGTTCCATGTGCTGCTGAGAAAAAAGTGTAATTACTTGATGTTGGGTGGTATAGTCTATATATGTCAATTAAGTCTAGGTTATTAATTATGTTATTGAGTTCTATAGTTTCCTTATTTAACTTTTGTTTGGAAGATCTGTCCAGTGGTGAGAGAGGTGTATTAAAGTCTCCCATGATTATTGTATGGTGGTCTATTAGACTCTTGAACTTGAGAAGCGTTTGCTTGATGAACATAGCAGCACAGTTGTTTGGGGCATATATATTTATGATTGTTATGTCTTGTTGGTGTATGGTTCCCTTGAGCAGTATGAAGTGTCCTTCTTTATCCCTTTTGATTAACTTTGTCTTGAAATCTATTTTATTAGATATGAGTATGGACACTCCTGCTTGTTTCCGCAGTCCATATGAGTGGTATGATTTTTCCCACCCTTTCACCTTCAGTCTATGAATATCTTTTCCTATCAGATGCGTCTCCTGTAGGCAGCATATTGTTGGGTCTTGTTTTGTGATCCATTCTACTAGCCTGTGTCTCTTAATTGGTGAGTTTAAGCCATTAACATTTAAGGTTATTATTGAGATATGATTTGTTCTTCCAGCCATATTTGTTTATTGATGTTACTAAACCTGATTTGTTATCCTCTTTGACTACTTTCCCCCCTTTACTGTCCTACCTCCCATTGTTGGTTTTCAATGTTATTTTCCATTTCTTCTTCCTGTAATGTTTTGCCAAGGATTTTTTGAAGAGATGGTTTTCTAGCTGCGAATTCTTTTAACTTTTGTTTATCATGGAAGGTTTTAAATTCATCTTCTATCCTGAAGCTTAATTTCGCCGGATACACGATTCTTGGTTGGAACCCATTTTCTTTCAGTGTTTGAAATATGTTATTCCAGGATCTTCTAGCTTTCAGAGTCTGTGTTGAGAGATCAGCTGTTATCCTGATTGGTTTACCCCTAAATGTAATCTGCTTTCTTTCTCTTGCAGCTTTTAAAAATTCTCTCCTTATTCTGTATGTTGGACATCTTCATTATAATGTGTCTAGGTGTGGATCTCTTATGATTTTGCACCATCGGCGTCCTGTAGGCTTCTAGGATTTGGGATTCTGTCACATTCTTCATGTCTGGGAAGTTTTCTTGTATTATTTCACTGAATAGATTGCTTAATCCTTTGGTTTGGAGCTCTGTGCCTTCCTGTATCCCAATGACTCTTAAGTTTGGTCTTTTGATATTATCCCATAGCTCTTGAATGTTCTGCTCATGGTTTCTTAGTAGACTTGCTGAGCTATCTATGTTCTTTTCCAGCTGAAATACTCTGTCTTCATTGTCTGATGTTCTATCTTCTAAGTGATCCACTCTGCTGGTAGTATTCTCAATTGAGTTTTTAAGTTGGTTTATTGTTTCCTGCTTTTCTAGTATTTCTATTTGTTTGTTTTTTATTACCTCTATCTCCCTGTGAAATTGATCTTTTACTTCCTGGATTTGTTTGTCAATGTGATCTTTCATTGTCTGATTTTGCTGTCTCATGTCTTCCTTGAGACTCCAGATCATCTGAAGCATATATATCCTGAACTCTTTATCTGATATTCCATCTGTTGCAGCTATTACCTCTTCTAAAGTTGAGTTGACCTGCATTGCTTGTGATCCTTTCTTTCCTTGTCTTTTCATACTGCACGCGCTTCTTTCTGCTTGGTGCAACTGTTGTGTTTTTGAAATTTACTAGCCTGAAATCACCTCTTCCGTAACTGAATGAGCTGTGATCAGTAGAACATGGGGATGATTACATCATCTCTTTGAAATGGCGGCTGCTGTCCTCCTCTGTGGTCCGACCAGTGTCTGGAACCAAACTGGACCGCTTCTCTCCTCTGTCTCAAAGCTGAAACTCAGCCCTAAGCGCTGCCAAAGTCGTAGCGCCAAACCGCTAGAGGCCGTTCACAGACTCAGGCCTGCGGGGCCCAGTCCAGCCGCCTCCGTGGCTGGCGGGATTGTGTCCCTGCTCCGCGTTGCTCCAGACCGGCTGGAGGGGGGTGGGGTGGTAGGAGTGTGGATCCTAACGCTGAACCGCCTGAGGCCGATCCCAGACTCAGCCCTGCAGGGCCCAGATCAGCCGCCGCCGTGACCGGCGGGATTGTGTCCCTGATCCGCGTTGCTGAGATTCAGTCGCCTGGGACAAACTGACCCCTCACACAGACTTACTAGTTATCGGCAGGTCTCCTTCCCGTGGAATATTGTTAGAAGATCTTCAGCAGGTCCCATGCAAGTGTATTTATGTGTCTCTCTGATCCTGTTACTGCGGAGGTATAGAAAATGCTGCTTGCTCGCCGGCCGCCATGTTGGATCCTCCCCAATTTTCTTATTCTTAACATGAAATATTTTAAAAGATATTGGAATTTTATCTCATTTTTGCCTGAATTAGAGCACTCTACAGCATAATGATCAGGAGCTTGGATTTTGATGGTTCAGTTTTGAATATTTTATCTGATTTGTAAGCAGACTAAAATAGCTGGCAATTTCCTTAACAGGTGAAGCCTCTATTTCTTCATAAGAAAAACTATCCTATGCTAAAGGCTAATGGTAAAGATTAAGCCAGATGATAATGTCGATAAGGCACTTGGTGCAATGCTTGACAGTTTTGAAACTAATTACTGAC
Source organism: Urocitellus parryii (assembly GCF_045843805.1). NCBI lineage: Eukaryota > Metazoa > Chordata > Mammalia > Rodentia > Sciuridae > Urocitellus > Urocitellus parryii. The sequence continues at coordinate 20,079,901 of NC_135543.1, forward strand.
AAGCTCAAAGTCATTCTTTGTGAGTTCAGAGCAGTAAGAAAGGGGAGTGAGAACTGGTATCTTCGAGAAGAATGGGGTAGGTCTTACTGCTAAAAAATGAGAGTCCTGGTGAACCCTGTTTGGTTGTCCAGGTGGCAGCTCTTGGAGAGTCAGAACTGGAAGCAGACATTGATCACCAAGGCCAGGGAAACAAGGGGCATTCGTGGGCATCAAGGGCCACAGTGTCTGTGCCTTAACAAAAGGTAAGCTTGCAGCAAGAGCATAATAAGTGCTGCCCCCACTACTCAGAATAAGCAGTATTTCATTTGAGTATGTGTCAAAAACAGAAATAGAAGGGCAGGCAGGTTGGAGGGCAGGCAGGTTGGAACCTTGCAACACAACTGAGCTCCAAGGCCGAGTCCACCACTAACTAGACATGTGAATTTGTGCAAAATTATAGGCCTTCCAGAAGGATATTTTCTCCATCTGTTAAACACTGGAAGACCAGATGGTAACTCCAATCTCCTGCTCAGCAGTAAATAAGATTTTCAAACAAGAACACTTTAACTAACTCCACCAGATCAAGGTCATTCTTCACTTCTCTTATTTATGAAATATAAGAATTTTTACATTACATCAAGAGTTAAGCTCAGGTCCTCCTTAATGAGCCTCTGAGCAGGGATGGAGCACTCGGTGTGGTCAATGCTGGAGCCCAGAACACTCAACTAAACAGCATTCTCAGCAATCAGTCAAAATCCTATTCCTCCCTGGGTGCAAGGCCTCGGACATGAGGATACGAGGCCAGGGTACTATGCGGTCAGGAATGCAAATCTGAATCCAGGCACCAAGTCAGGAGGACTAAAGGATGAGAGAGAAAAACCAAGGCTCAGAAGTGGGAGGGAGGAACAGATTCCCACAGAGCAGGGCTCTGGGGATGGGACGCAGCAGACAATGTTGTCTTCCACCTGAGTTTCATTTGAGAGCCAGGTCCTTCACTGCCGGGCTATTTGCCATCTTACCCTCCAACTCACCCTGGCTGAAATGAGAACCTCGGGCTTGACCTTTTAACTTTTTTTTGATTGCTGTATCCTTCTCCAGCTGTGTCATGAGCCTTGCTTTTTCCAAGCACAACATTGGCTCCTTGAAACTGGGCCACCACAATGCTCAGGCGACTAGAGCCAGGATTGCATGGTTTCCACTGTACATTATTGTTTCAGTTCATTATTAAATCATATTATAAAAATATTAACATGTTAGGCTAATGGATGCATAGGATAAGTTTTTATTCTTTTAGTACCATAGGACACGAAAATAAAAATAAATCTGACTTACAAGCAAGAGTTGGAAAGTTAATTCATTGCTTTTCCCTCAACAATCATAATTATATGCTTTTTGTCATGAATACATAAGCGTTACTTCTATAATGTTATAAGAAAATCCAGCCAGCTTACGGTGGTGCATGCCTGTAATCCTAGTGGCTTGGGAGGCTGAGGCAGGTGGATCAAATTCAAACCCAGCCTCAGCAATTTAGTGAAGCCTTAAGCAGCTTAGCAAGAGCCTGTCTCTAAAGAAAATATAAAAAGTGCTGGAGATGTGGCTCAGTGCTTAAGTACCCCTGGGTTCAACTCCTAGTATCAAAAAAGAAAGAAAATCAACAGAGTTTCTCTTAAAACCAGAAATAGATCCACATAAGCAAGATTCGAAAATGTAACGGATACTCCCAAACTGGTTTCTAGAAGGCTCAGTAGTACCCCATACTTCCCACGTTTCCATCCACCCTGAGCTGCCAGTATCCAAAGCTAACTTCAGCCCTATTTTTCGTTTTGGTCATTCACTTTATAGTTCCAACCTTGAGTAATATTTGAGTTGACAGATGGCAAACTGACCCAAATGCATCATGTAAGTGATTAAATTACATACTAAATATCAGTTTTAACAGAGGGCCCACCATAAGTCAGAAGTATTCATTAATTACACTAAGAAACAAGAAATCCAATCCTGGAGCTGCCTTCCACTCAGCAACCTGCCTTGCAGAAGCAAACTGTGCTAATTTTAATACTTCCTCCTCTCCCTCTCTGCCCCTCATTCCAAAGACACCCATTCCTCAAGTTGGGGGCTAGTCTGTGATAGAATACTGACATAGTTGAATTTTTCAGTTGCTTCTTTTGCAAACTAAATCTCTCCCTGCTTGCTGGTACCACCTCTTGGGACACCCAAGGCTTTGACTCCAGCAGCCCCTAATGCTCTGAACTTTCCACTCCAGTGGTCCCAGCATCTAGCAAAGAAAAATTCCTTGTGTATGATTTCTTATATCCAACTCTTTGCTAAAGGGAGAGCAACATAGCTGAATAAATCAATAACTACTAATGAATTTGTGAAGTTTCTCTTTTATATTGTTCTTGCAGAATAATATTTTAAAAAACTAACCCTTTAGTTTTTTGGTGTAGTTTTGGCATTTAAAAAATATATAGTTAGGTCTGGGGTTGTGGCTCAGAGGTAGAGCACTCTTCTAGCACATGCGAGGAGGCCCTGATTTGATCCTCAGCACCACATAAAAATAAATATATAATAAAGGCATCTTGTCCAACAACAACTAAAAAAAATTTAAATATATATAGGATATTTGGGCAGGTATTCATTCCAAATTCTTTTTTTGATTGCAGGACCCTTTGATTCCTCTTTGGAAATTTTTTTTTTATTGAGGCATTTATAGGAATTAAGAAATAAGCCAACTACTGAATTGAAAATCTACCTGGCAGAATCAAACACAAATGTCCAAGGAGACCCTACATAAGACTAGCACAAAAAGGTGCTTGAATTTTTTCAAGAATAACATTAGAATACTTTAACGTTTTCAAATAAATGTATCTATGTAATCAAAAGTAACACTATGCAAATGAAGCAATCAAGACAAATTAGTTTTGTTCTTTTTTTGAAGTGCTTCTGTCAGTATCATTCATTGTCTAGACATCCATCAAACTTGTCAGATCAAAATTACCCCCTGACAGGCTAAAATGAGAAGATTAACGTGCAAGTGTTGGTAAGATGTGGGTCAAATGGAGGGCCCGTGGATTCTGGTGGGAGTGGAGACTGCTTTGGAAAGCTGCTTGGCAGTTTCTGCTAGTGTTAAAAATATTCCTGCCCTGTGGCCTAGCAATTCCACCCTTCAGTATATCCCCACGTGGATTGAGTGTGTAAAAGGCATGCACAAGAATGTCCACATCTTTATTCTCAATATCCACAGACTACAAATGATCTCAACATCCACAACAGAAAGTTCTATTCATACAATAGAATGCTAAATGATATTAAATAAATAAAGGCAGACCCATACACTTAAACATCAGCCATTACTACAGGCAGAATGTTGCCTGTTCACCCACCATGTTTAGTGAGAGAATCAGACACATGGATAAGGCCAGTTTATGAAGTTCAAGATTGAACAAAAGCAACCAGATGATAGGAGAGGTGAGAATAGTTGTTTATGTCAGAAGGGGAGAGAGCAGCTGATGGGAAGAGACCTGAAGGGATGTCTGAGGTCCTGGAAGTGCTCCACGTCTTGATCTGAGTGACAGTTCCGTATGAGCTTATGCGGGCACATGTATTAAATTAATGCACTTACGGATGTCATCCCTCAATTAAAAAAAAAAAAAAAGGAAAGAAGACTGACAGCTGGAAGTGAATTTGAGATGATGACCTTGAAGTCTAAGAAAAGAAAAGACCAAAACACCCAACAAGAAAAACTTAGAGAGGGAAAGGCTTGTTTGGAGCTCATGGATTCAGAGGTCTCAGTCCATAGATGGCCAACTCCATTGCTCTGAGCCCAAGGTGAGGCAACGTATCATGGGGGAAGAGCCCGGTGGAGGAAAGCTTATCAGCTCGTGCAAGGGTCAGGAAGCAGAAGGTGAGGGGGACCTCAGGAAAGATGCACCCTTCCTGGGCATGCCCTCAGTGACCCGCCTCCTCTAGCCATGTCCCACCTGCACACAGTTACCACCCAGACAATCCATTCAAACTAGGATGGACCAAATAGGTTACAGCTCTCAAATATGATCATTTACCTCTGAATATTCTTGCATTAACAGGAACTTTTGGGTGCGACCTCATATCCAAACCATAACATTACACATGTACTGTGAATCCCTGTTGAGTGTATCCCATGTTTTTTTAACTATTTTTTATATTTTTTTTTGTTTTTTAATTATACATGACAATAGAATCTGTATTGATGTATTTATACAGGCAAGGAATAGATCTTATTCTAATTAGGATCCAGGCCTTGTAGGTACATGGTGTTGAGATTCACAGGGGTATATTCATATATGTACAAAGGAAAGTTATGTCCAATTCATTGGACTGTGTCTCCTATTCCTATCCCTTCTCCCTTCCCTTCATTCCCCTTTGTCTTCCCCCACCACACACACCCTTATGGTGAATAAGCATCCATATATCAAAGAGAACGTTCATTTTTGGTCTAGCTCCCTTCCCATATCTCCTATTTCATGAGAAATCTAGTAGAATGGATATCAATCAATAACAGGTCCTTTGGAAAGCAAAGAAATGCAAGAATTAAATTCTCAGCATTGAAAAATACCCCTGCTGGCAATTGCTCTTACTAGAGATTTCTGTTCCTATCCCAAGCTTAATGAATCTGAGGTTAAATCTGAGGTTGGGGTTTAGGGACAGAAACTTATACACACAACAAAATATTACTCAGCAATAAAATCATGGCATTTGCAGGTAAATGGATGGCCTTAGAGAAGATAATGCTAAGTGAAGTTAGCCAATCCCCAAAAAACAAATGCCAAATGTTTTCTCTGATATAAGGAGGGTGATTCTTAGGGGATAGGGAGGGGGAGCATGTGAGAAATAGACAAACTCTAGATAGGGCAGAGGGGTGGAGGGAAAAGGAGAGGGCAGGGGGTTAGAAATGATGATGGAATGTGATGATCATTATTATCCAAAGTACATGTATGAAGACATGAATGGTGTGAATATACTTTGTATACAATCAGAGATTTCATTATGAAAAATTGATCTCTATATGTGTGATATGAATTGTAATGCATTCCATTGTCATATATAACAAATCAGAATTAAAAAAATAATTTAAAATATCTACAATGGAGACCAGAACCAGAAAGGAACACCAGCAAGATTCTAGTGATGTACCTTAGCATTTGTCATTGTGATGTGATTCCTTTCTCAGTCGTGGATAGTTCTAGAATTGAGGAAGAAATTAGGGCTGTGGGTTGGGTCCAGGAGATTCCGTAGATTGAATGGAGAAGACCCAGGGAAAGCTCAGTCAAGGAGAATTGGCTGGGACTGATTATAAATGGGTCCTAAGTCATGTTCTTAAAAAGTAAAAAGACAGTGAGAAATGGTTTGAAGCTGGCCCTAGCATATAGGAGGCAAGTACTGACCTAGATCTTAATGTTCATGATAGACATGACTGATAGTGGAGAAAAAGAAGAGCATTACAGGAAGAGTCAAAAAAGACCAGGCTTTCAACCTCCAGCACAATAACAACAACAACAACAAAAAGACAAAGCATCAGGGAAGATGGACAGCAGAAGCTTTGTGTACACAACAGGCTATTTTGAGATCAGAAAGATATATCACATGATTATATGGAAATAGAAATTAAATGACAATAAGAGACCGTTGATATTTTATGCAAAAGTGATGAACTAAATAGCTACATTTTGAGCTGGAAAATAAAGTCAAGATTATATTTAGATAATTAAAAATGCTTATCCACAAATAAATGCCATGGACCCTTTGTTAAGAGAAGGAAGCCATATTCAAAGGCGTATATACTATGTGAGTCCACTAATGTAAAGACAAAGGACAGGAAAAGCCAGAATTCAGAATAATGGTTACCCCTGATGATGAAGTCATCAAAATTTATACAACATAAAATTTTTATGATAACAGCAGCAAATAAATGACATTCTGCTGGAAAGGACACATATTGGACTTTTATTTCAAGCTGGCCTCATATCTGACATGCTACTAATAATCCCTAATCATTCTCCCCTGTTCTCACAGAAGGCAAACTCTGTGGTATTTACTGGACACATTGCCCACCAAGGATAAAGGCTGCACTGCCCAGCCCCTTAGGTAACAAGCTGTGGCCCTATAACTAAGGTCCAGTCCTTAGCATGAAGGAGAAAGGTACGTATGGATGAGTGTAATTTCCAGATGGTTCCCTTGGGAACAAGGAAGCAAACCCTTCCTTTCTTTTTTTCTTTCCTTTTTGCTTGAATGCAAAAGGGGAAAGGGAGTGGGTGAACCATCCCCTGACCACAAAGAGAAGGACAACATCCTTGGACCAGCAGGTGGAAGAAGTTTGGATCTTAAAAAGCTTGGAGAACTACTGCAGCACCCACGTGTTCTGCAACAGCTGAATCACACCCTTAGTAAGACACACACTGTCATATGATGGCACAGTGATACTATCTTAATTTGGCCCTGGAGCATCATAACCACAGTGTGGATAAACTTTCAAAGGCATCCATTTGCATTAGACCTTATTTTAATAGCCTACGGAGGAATAAAGGGTTTCTGATACTTGTGCAATCATTAGAATGTTTTGCTTTCAAAATGCCTGATTGATAGAATCATTGCAACATCCGATTACAAAGTACTAAAGGATACATCTTATTGTAAAATTCATGTGATCCTTACTTTGTCAAAAAACACTTTTATGCAGCTATCCTACATTGCTCAACAAAACAAAGTAGAATGCACCCAAAATAATAGAATGTGCAGGGGGAAATCCAGGATTATTGATTCACCCAACACTGGGGGCACTTTTTGCATCCTACACGGTGAAAAGAGTCCCCTTGCAGTTGTATAACTTCCTGTCTTCACTGTTACATGCTCTCCCTCCAGTGGACTTTTTAGACAAAAAAAAATTTTGCAAAAATTGCTAATTAATAAGTGTTTATTTGACCATTCTTAATTCAAAAGAATGCGACGGTATCTTTCAGATTCATCGTTTAGTGCTATGTAAAATTGCTACACTTTTTATCTACACACACAAGGAAAAAAAACACTCTTTAGTAGAAATCAATAGACTATGATCTAATGGTAATTATAATATCTTTGATTCATTGATTGGTTGAACCAGTATGACAGCTCCCTTTCTCTGATTTTTGACAATTTTGAGGCAAAGAGTCTGCATTGCTTGACTGACACAGTAACTAATAAGCCAGACAAGAAGTTTAAAAATATAGTGCTGTTAATGATAATTATATTTCCAGTATCACTCAATTAATTTAAATGCATAAAATCATTATAAAAATACACAGAGGATGCAAAGAAATTTTCAAAAGTCTTATCAGAATTGGTATTAATTCAATTAGTGCACTGAATAAGATCATTAAATGGAGAGTGAAAAAAAGAAGAATTTTATATACTGTGATGTAATTATCATAAAAGATGAGTGGTTCTCTATTTTATTCAATTTAACTCCTAATATCTATGACAGGATTAATTTCAACAGATTAAAATTAATGAAGCATTCGTTAGATAACATCTTATGATAGTAATAATTAGTCCCACTCAAGTAGAAATAGGCAGCTGAAAAACGCCTTTAGATCATGTCAGCGGTTTTTCCAATCCATGTTACCCTATATTCCATGCTGAGTCTACTAAAAATGCCAAATGTATTTTTACCAGTAAAATTCTATTTTCTTTCATTCACTTGGTGAACATCAGACGTTCTTCAGGACAATGGGGATCTACACAGCAACCAAGAAGAGAGCTAGGTGCTTCTGCTGTTGGAGTTTGCATTCTGGTTTGACTGCAGTGGGTGATGCTGTATCATTTGCCTTTGGGTGATAAATGTTTACATCAATTTAAATAGTAATCACTGTGTTTTGCTCACGGATCACGCCCCTTGCATTTGTCAATGTATACAATGATATTTGAGGTACGAGGCCTCGAGACACTGAGGTCAAACTTCAGTGAATGGAAGTGAATTAATGCTACTCTTCAGCTTCTGGGTGCAACTCAAGGATCCAGGAGCCATGAGCCCTACACTTCCTGAGGTTCAGCATTGTCTGTGAGGCTTCTCTAGGTTGAATCGAAGGCTTTTCCTCAGTAACTTTGACCTGTTTACGGCGGTTTTGTTTTCTAGAGAGACACAGAAAGTAAATCAGATTCTTCTTCTACATAATGGTTGTTAATTATTTTGCCATCACAACTATGTCCCTCGGTATTCAAGACTTCTGAAAACAAAGAAGTGTGTGTGTGTGTGTGTGTGTGTGTGTGTGTGTGTGTGTGGTGGGGGTGGGGGTGGTCTTCTTAAAAGATGAGCTGTTTGACTCTCACCTGAGTCTGATCATCATCTTTTTTTTTTCTTTTTAATTTAGGAGACAGGTGAGAAAACAAATAGCCCCATCTGTCGGTGCTAAATGTCACTGCAGTCTCCTACATGGCTCCCAGCCCTGGGCAGGGCCTGCCCCACAGCCAGCCAGCCAAACCCTGTTACCAACACTCCTGGGCAGAGGGGTGTGCCCTGGGCGCCCCTCTGACCATCATCTGATCCTCACGCCCCCTCTGAGAAACAAGAGTCATTGTCTAATATCTTAAAGAAACCAAGAGTCCAAAGCAAAGCGTAGTGTGTGTCTCAGGCTGCGTAGTCACTAGCCCAGCAATCATTTCATTAAGCTCATTCTGTAATTACTTAAGACTCTTGTTAAATATCATAGGACGAGAGAAGTCGTAAGCTTTGAATGGGGAAAGTTTATGATACGTGGCTTATATCTTTAAAAAGCTATTATTCGAGAAAATATAATAGGGAGAGATCATCTAGAGAGAAGTAGAGTGAATGTATTTGGAAATCAGCCATTAAAAGAGACTGAAAAAAAAAAACATTGAAAAGGATTAAAAACACAGCTAATAATTCAGAGTAATAAAAACACGGGTAATAACAAAGATCTAACCAGACTGGGCACCCCTGGCTGGGTGTGGTGGCACTCACCTGTAATCCCAGCAACTTGGGAGTCTGAGGCAGGAGGATCACAAGTTCAAGGCCACCCTGAGCGATTTAGCAAGGCCCTAAGCAGCTTAGCAAGACCCTGTCTCAGAATTAAAAATTAGAAAGGGTTGGGGATGTGGCTCCGTGGTTAAGCACCCTAGGTTCAATCCTCGGAGCCAAAAAATAAAGACCAGGCAGCAATATGTCAAGGACTGAAAACAGACCATCCTCTGGAGCCTGGGTGCAGGAGGAGTCCACGCTCTGGGTAACAGCAACGACTGAACAAATCCAGTTGAGGATGCCAGGCTTCCCATCCAAGCAAATGCTACCGTCTCTGACTGGGATTTAGACAGGTGATCAGCTCCAGAACATCCCCATTGCAGAAGCCCATCTTCCCACTGAGCGCAGGAATCGGGAATCCGCCCAGAGCCCTGCTATGTTGTGCTTCATCAAGGTCTACCAGAAGTCCACGGGACCTTGGGCCCTGGAGCTGCAGTTCACGCAAAAGACTCAGTCTCCAGAGATAAAGCCTGAAAAGAACAAAGAAAGGTCTCAAGCACTCTTGGGAAATAAGGAGGAATCAACTGGATCTTCAACTCATCAGCAACGTAAAAGGGATCCTCAAACTATCAGAGGCAATGAACCAGCTCACAGACAAGGGCTTGTAAATTCCAGGGCTGTCATGGAATTGTCAGATCTGGGATTCTAGGGGAGTTGGGGTGAGCCCCACTCTGTATCCACAGTGAAGACTGAGGGTCGGCATGGGCACACTAGAAAGGAGGGTTCCAAGCAGAATGGTCACTTCCAGACGGGCCTGTTGCCGTGGTCAGAGCTCGGGATTTGCTCACTTGCTCACCTGACCTGGATTGAAGGAGTCAAAAGAGGAAAGTATGAAGGAGGTGCAGCGCTGAAATCGTCTCCGACGTCATTAGGACTGAGATGGAGCAGCCACGGGGCATGATAAAGGTGAGTGGGTTTCTGCACTCAGTGGTGAACACTGTGTTAGTCAGCTTTCCATTGCTACGAGAAAAATATCTGACAAGAACAACCAAGACGTAAGGTTCGTTGTGGCTCACAGTTTCAGAGGTTCAGATCCCTGTGGGCTGTCAGTATTGCTCTGAGCCTGAGGAGAGGCAGAGCATCATGGCAGAAGGTTATGGATTAGAAGAGTGGCACAGCTCACAGCAGACAGGGAGCAGAGAGAGAGGGAGGAGCTGGGAGACAAGAGAGGATCCCCAAGGGCATGCCCCAGTGAGGTCCCTCCTTGGCCATACCCCACCTGCCTATGTCACCACCCTGTACAGCAGTCATTTCAAGCTATCAATCTATTAGTTCACTGATGAGGTGACATCTCTCACAATCTAGTCATTTCACTTATTGCTACATGGTCGTGTGAGTTTGGGGGGGAACACCTCATATTCAAACCCTAACAAGGACCTACAAGTGGTTGAAAACAAACATCAGGAGTGATCGTTTTCAAAGCATAAATAAAACAATGTAATTTCTAAATGAAGAAACTGGCCATGGCTTGGGGAAAGCCATCAGATCTTGGAGAAAATCGTCCTGCATGGGTCAGGAGAATGGAGGAAGGAGACCGTGGACGAGGTAGGAGCCGCTGAGACAAAGGCAGAAAGGAGTCCCTTGGATTCCGCAGACTGGTAGACGCGATGCAGGTCGGACTTTGAAGTTCTATCTGTAAGAGATAAGAGGACTTCAGAAGGGCTTCAGGAAAACCAGGTGACGATGGCACTCGAGAGAAACGTTGGGGTGGGGGCTCCACTCTCGGGAAGGGAGAACTCACAGCACATCCCTGAAATCCTCTGAGGAGTCTGAAGGATACTCATGGTCCTGGTCACGTACCACGCATCAGGCACCACCCTGACTGCTTTCACCCAGCCCACCATCCCTTTGTACCAAAACCATCGCAAAAATGACTGTCCTCCCCATTTCGACTTTCACAACACCCTCTACTTTGCCAAAGCACTCACACTGTCCCATCTAAAACCAGAGCTAGATGTCACTCTCCTGCTCACATCCCCTCTGTGGCGATCCCTCGCTCGAGAGGAAACTCACTGAAATTGACCATGACCTAGGAGACCTGAAGTGAGTTAGTCTCTATTTCATCCCAAGCTCCGTCATCCACTCATTATGCAACGTTTTCTACGTCTCACCCATGTGGTCTTCTAAAAATTAACAAATATTGAGAAACATCCCCAAAATTCAAAGACATACAGACAATTTTACAGTTAACACAATAAAAGATCTTATGAAGTATGTGACTAAGAACGTATTTGCCGGATCAAAGCACGTGAGCATCTTCAACTCTACCCCCATGTCTGTTCTCCAAGTCTGTACCAAGATGTGGTCTTGGGATGAGGTTGCCAGTATCAGACCTCCTTGTCAAAATTAGGTATGATCAGATTGTGGATTTTGTCAGTTAATTGTGTAAAATGATTTCCCCTTTTCTCTTTAATTTTTCCATTCACTCATCCATTTGATCATTCAGGAAGTTCATTAATTTATCTTTCAGGCCCTGACCAGAATTTGGATCCATCGACAAAATACCAGATTCCTGACCTCATGGAGGAGTTTATGTTCTAGTTTCTGCATAATAAAGTGGAGGGGTCCCGAAAAACAATGCAGATATTTGATGAGGATTCTAAGGATGACATCTGGCTAGGGTAAAGATGAACTGGAAACATATTAACCCTCACAAAAAGTAAATTCATGTTTGAGTCACCTCCGCCCCTCACTGAATGAAAGTGAACTATCCCTAACGCAGCTGCCTGCAGAAGCAGATGTGAATCGTTTCTCAAAGATTCCCTAATTATTTCTATGATTTTTTCATGAAAAACACTAGATATCCTAACAAAAACTGTTAGGCACGTAAGAAGATAATATTTGTAGGAAAAACAAGTGAAAGGAAATAAACATCAAAACAAATCCACAAGAATAAAACTATCAGAATATTAAGAAATGGACTTTAAAAAATCTATGATAAACATATTTGGGAAATTAAAGACAGTAGGTGAATTTGGTAGAAACTATACTTTTAATTCTAAAATTAAAAATAGAATGATTAATATTAAAAATCAATGGAGTGATTCATTGACAAAGTAAACACAGTTAAGGAGAGAGATTGAGCTGAAGACACATCCAAAAAAGTAAAAGACTGAGACACAAAGAGACAAAAAGTTAGGGGAACATTATGAATCTAAAAGAACATGATTTAAATCTATCCATCTCATAAAAGGGGAGAGAGAGAATAAGCAGAAACAATATTTAAAAATACAATGTTTTTTTTAATTATAATAGGAGATATTAAGCCAAAGATTCAAAAGTATCAAAATATAAACCAAATCTGGATCATCAAATGTGTTAGTCAGCCTTCTGTTACTATAACAAATACCTGAGATGAAATCAATTTATACAGAGAAAAAGTTAATTTGGGCTCATAGTTTCGGAGTTTCCAGTTTATAATCAGCTAGATGGATTGCCTCAGGGCCTGGGGCAAGACAGCACATCATAAAGGGGAGAGCTTGGAAGAGCAAAGCCACTCACCTTCTGAAGGAGGATGTGGCTAGGGTCTCACAGATCTTTAAGGGCAAACCTTCTGTGGCCCAAGGCCTTCTACTAGGCCCCGCCTCTTAAAGGTCCCACACCCTTCTGAGAGCACCAAGCTGGTGTCTAAGCCTTTGGCACATGGACCTTTGGAACACAGTCCAGATCCAGTTTACCACACCAGATAAACGCAAAGAAAACCCTGCATTTAGGCATACCATACTTCAACACGAAGACATCGAAGATAAGCTGAAAATCTCAAATGCACAGGAAAAGATATATTTCTTTCAAAGTCAGGAAAATGGATCGACAATTTCCTTGTCAATAGGAAAACCTGGGATCTCAGGGTGTACAGCAAAAATAAGATGACCTCAAACCTACGGTCACTGTGCTCTTTCCTTCACTCTCTTTTCTTCCATTTCAATAATTGACTCCTAAAGTCCACTCAGTGGGTCAGCATGGAGCATGCATCTGTTCTGGAGTGGGGCCACAGGACCTCGGTGGGGACAGAGGGAGAGGGTAAGGGGACATCTCCTGGGACACAGACGCCAAGCTGGGCTTGTACTTTGAGTGGGGTGGAGAGTCATGGGTGTCGGAAGGTGTGGGAGCAAGGATGGGTCCCTGCTGACACCCAGAGAGAAATCCATTAATTAAAGACAATAGGAGTCAACTTTTTTCTCTGTTGGAGAAGAACAGTCTTTAAAACAAAGGACACAGGACTTTGTGACCTTGAATGTCCACAAGAAAAAAAAATAAATGAATGGTGATCAGTACCTGACACACCACAGAAGACGATTCCATGGGGATCAGAAATCGTCACGTGAGAGCAAAACCGTCACCTTCCTAAAATCACATGGTCAAGGTGTTCCTGGTCTCAGAGTCACAAACACAGGACACAGAGCACCCACAGAGTGCAAGGAGGATTTCTGATTCATATAATTGACCACAAATAGATTTACAATATAAATCCATAAGGACAACTCAGGGAACCAATTGAAAAGTAGCCAAAGATCCACAGAAGCATTTGACTCAGAGGACAGTCAAGTGCATGGCAAAGAGATCAGAACCCACTCAGCCCCCTGAGTCATCCAAAGGATGCAGCTGAAACCATCAGGAGGTACCACTGCACACCCACCAAAATGCCAAGGTTAAAACGGGTGTCAAAACTGTGTTGGTGAGAATAGGCTGCGACCAGGATCCTCACATAAGGCTGGCGGGCACGGAGATGGTTGGAAATTCTTTTGCAAACTTATTTGGAAATATTTCCTAACTTTGAACATCCTCGTACCCTGTGGCTCTGCAATCCTTCTCTGGTAAAAGCCTAAGGTGTAACACGTGTTGTGAAAGCAGTGTTTCACCGAACGGCAAATGTTGTCATATCCCAAACTGAAATGCCCAGGTGTCTACCAACAGATTGAGGTTTAAGGGGATGTTTTAGTTCAATCAGAAAACGGACAAGATTCAGGCAGCACGGTCAAGATAGCGATGGCAGGGAGTGTGAATTCAGTGGAGGAGAAATGATGGGTCCCTGCAGACTCTGTGCATGGGATAACAATTGGTGGGCTCCTTTGAATGGCAGGAACTTGGGTGGAAGTTGCACCATTTGTGTGTATTTGAAGTTCTGTGCATCCTTAGCCTCCTTGAAGTTGGAGGCAGGAAGGCAGGAGTGGTGGCCGAGCACGGTGGCATCTGCATAGAGGTGCAGAGTAAGAAGGCCAACTTGGAAGTGGGGTCGAGGCTTCCGATTGAGGAAGGAGTGGAGAAAGCAGTGGTGGCCATGGTGGTTAATGGTGGAGTAGAGACTGGAGAGTTAGGGGATGTGGAGGTCAGAGCTGAATTCCGAGGACTGCTGGACCGAGGAGTTATAGAGATGCATTGAGGGTCTGCTGGCAGACAGGTGGACTGAGCAGTACTCACAGCTGCTGGGGGCCACCATGGCCATTAAAAGTACCGGCGTAGGAGTGAGGGCTGTAGATGCAGGAGGCCAGGTTCTGGTGGACACTGAAGAGGAGGCAGGACGGAGGGCGCTGAGGTAGCAGGAGATCCGGGGAAGTACTGATGGGAGGGTGGGTTTCATTGTAATGGGGATAACCTTGGTGATGGAGGCTGGGGTGAAGGAGGAATTCTCCCTGCTGAGGTAGCAAGAGATCCACCGCAAGAGCTGCAGTGTGGATGGTAAGGGCAGATGCAGAGGAGGTGGGTGCACGCAGCTGTGGGAGATGAGGTCCTGGTAGGATGTCAACTGGAAGCACTAGAAACAGCAGTATTTGCTGGTGTGGTCTTCATGGTGGAGGCTGGAGAGGAGGCTGTGGTGGGACCTGCTGTGGTGGTAGAAGAGCTGGGGGAGGTGGTGGCAGAGGAAGTGGAGGCTGCAGTTGAGGTGGTGGAGGCTGGAGAGGAGGCTGTGGTGGGACCTGCTGTGGTAGGAGAGCTGGGGGAGATGGTAACAGAGGAAGTGGAGGCTGCAGTAGGAGTGGTGGAGGCTGGAGAGGAGGCTGTGGTGGGACGTGCTGTGGTGGTAGGAGAGCTGGGGGAGGTGGTGGCAGAGGAAGTGGAGGCTGCAGTAGGAGTGGTGGAGGCTGGAGACGAGGCTGTGGTGGGACCTGCTGTGGTGGTAGGAGAGCGGGGGGAGGTGCTGGCAGAGGAAGTGGAGGCTGCAGTAGGAGTGGTGGAGGCTGGAGAGGAGGCTGTGGTGGGACCTGCTGTGGTGGTAGGAGAGCGGGGGGAGGTGGTAACAGAGGAAGTGGAGGCTGCAGTTGGAGTGGTGGAGGCTGGAGAGGAGGCTATAGTGGGACCTGCTGTGGTAGGAGAGCTTGGGGAGGTGCTGGAAGAGGAAGTGGAGGCTACAGTTGGAGTGGTGGAGGCTGGAGAGGAGGCTATAGTGGGAACTGCTGTGGTAGGAGGAGAGCTGGGGGAGGTGCTGGCAGAGGAAGTGGAGGCTGCAGTTGAGGTGGTGGAGGCTGGAGAGGAGGCTAGAGTGGGACCTGCTGTGGTGGGAGGAGAGCTGGGAGAGGTGCTGGCAGAGGAAGTGGAGGCTGCAGTTGAGGTGGTGGAGGCTGGAGAGGAGGCTGTGGTGGGACCTGCTGTGGTGGTAGGAGAGCGGGGGGAGGTGGTAACAGAGGAAGTGGAGGCTGCAGTAGGAGTGGTGGAGGCTGGAGAGGAGGCTGTGGTGGGACCTGCTGTGGTGGGAGGAGAGCTGGGGGAGGTGCTGGAAGAGGAAGTGGAGGCTGCAGTTGAGGTGGTGGAGGCTGGAGAGGAGGCTAGAGTGGGACCTGCTGTGATAGGAGGAGAGCTGGGGGAGGTGGTAACAGAGGAAGTGAAGGCTTCAGTTGGAGTGGTGGAGGCTGGAGAGGAGGCTGTGGTGGGACCTGCTGTGGTGGTAGGAGAGCTGGGGGAGGTGCTGGAAGAGGAAGTGGAGGCTGCAGTTGAGGTGGTGGAGGCTGGAGAGGAGGCTGGAGTGGGACCTGCTGTGGTGGGAGGAGAGCTGGGAGAGGTGCTGGCAGAGGAAGTGGAGGCTGCAGTTGAGGTGGTGGAGGCTGGGGAGGAGGCTATAGTGGGACCTGCTGTGGTAGGAGGAGAGCTGGGGGAGGTGGTAACAGAGGAAGTGGAGGCTGCAGTAGGAGTGGTGGAGGCTGGAGAGGAGGCTGTGGTGGGACCTGCTGTGGTGGTAGAAGAGCTGGGGGAGGTGGTGGCAGAGGAAGTGGAGGCTGCAGTTGGAGTGGTGGAGGCTGGAGAGGAGGCTGTGGTGGGACCTGCTGTGGTGGTAGAAGAGCTGGGGGAGGTGGTGGCAGAGGAAGTGGAGGCTGCAGTTGAGGTGGTGGAGGCTGGAGAGGAGGCTGTGGTGGGACCTGCTGTGGTGGTAGGAGAGCTGGGGGAGGTGGTGGCAGAGGAAGTGGAGGCTACAGTTGGGGTGGTGGAGGCTGGAGAGGAGGCTGGAGTGGGACCTGCTGTGCTGGTAGGAGAGCTGGGGGAGGTGGTGGCAGAGGGAGTGGAGGCTGCAGTTGAGGTGGTGGAGGCTGGAGAGGAGGCTGTGGTGGGACCTGCTGTGGTGGTAGGAGAGCTGGGGGAGGTGCTGGAAGAGGAAGTGGAGGCTGCAGTTGGAGTGGTGGAGGCTGGAGAGGAGGCTGTGGTGGGACCTGCTGTGGTGGTAGGAGAGCTGGGGGAGGTGGTGGCAGAGGAAGTGGAGGCTACAGTTGGGGTGGTGGAGGCTGGAGAGGAGGCTGTGGTGGGACCTGCTGTGGTGGTAGGAGAGCTGGGGGAGGTGGTGGCAGAGGAAGTGGAGGCTGCAGTTGAGGTGGTGGAGGCTGGAGAGGAGGCTGTGGTGGGACCTGCTGTGGTAGGAGGAGAGCTGGGGGAGGTGGTGGCAGAGGAAGTGGAGGCTGCAGTTGAGGTGGTGGAGGCTGGAGAGGAGGCTGTGGTGGGACCTGCTGTGGTGGTAGAAGAGCTGGGAGAGGTGGTGGCAGAGGAAGTGGAGGCTGCAGTTGGAGTGGTGGAGGCTGGAGAGGAGGCTGTGGTGGGACCTGCTGTGGTGGTAGAAGAGCTGGGGGAGGTGGTGGCAGAGGAAGTGGAGGCTGCAGTTGGGGTGGTGGAGGCTGGAGAGGAGGCTGTGGTGGGACCTGCTGTGGTAGGAGGAGAGCTGGGGGAGGTGGTGGCAGAGGAAGTGGAGGCTGCAGTTGAGGTGGTGGAGGCTGGAGAGGAGGCTGTGGTGGGACCTGCTGTGGTGGTAGAAGAGCTGGGGGAGGTGGTGGCAGAGGAAGTGGAGGCTGCAGTTGGAGTGGTGGAGGCTGGAGAGGAGGCTGTGGTGGGACCTGCTCTGGTGGTAGAAGAGCTGGGGGAGGTGGTGGCAGAGGAAGTGAAGGCTGCAGTTGAGGTGGTGGAGGCTGGAGAGGAGGCTGTGGTGGGACCTGCTGTGGTAGGAGGAGAGCTGGGGGAGGTGGTGGCAGAGGAAGTGGAGGCTGCAGTTGAGGTGGTGGAGGCTGGAGAGGAGGCTGGAGTGGGACCTGCTGTGGTGGGAGGAGAGCTGGGGGAGGAGGTGGCAGAGGAAGTGGAGGCTGCAGTTGAGGTGGTGGAGGCTGGAGAGGAGGCTGTGGTGGGACCTGCTGTGGTAGGAGGAGAGCTGGGGGAGGTGGTGGCAGAGGAAGTGGAGGCTGCAGTTGGGGTGGTGGAGGTTGGAGAGGAGGCTGGAGTGGGACCTGCTGTGGTGGTAGGAGAGCTGGGGGAGGTGCTGGAAGAGGACGTGGAGGCTGCAGTTGAGGTGGTGGAGGCTGGAGAGGAGGCTAGAGTGGGACCTGCTGTGGTAGGAGAGCTTGGGGAGGTGCTGGCAGAGGAAGTGGAGGCTGCAGTTGGGGTGGTGGAGGCTGGAGAGGAGGCTGGAGTGGGACCTGCTGTGGTAGGAGGAGAGCTGGGGGAGGTGGTGGCAGAGGAAGTGGAGGCTGCAGTTGAGGTGGTGGAGGTTGGAGAGGAGGCTGGAGTGGGACCTGCTGTGGTAGGAGGAGAGCTGGGGGAGGTGGTGGCAGAGGAAGTGGAGGCTGCAGTTGGGGTGGTGGAGGCTGGAGAGGAGGCTGTGATGGGACCTGCTGTGGTGGTAGGAGAGCTGGGGGAGGTGCTGGAAGAGGAAGTGGAGGCTGCAGTTGGAGTGGTGGAGGCTGGAGAGGAGGCTGTGGTGGGACCTGCTGTGGTGGTAGGAGAGCTGGGGGAGGTGCTGGAAGAGGAAGTGGAGGCTGCAGTTGGAGTGGTGGAGGCTGGAGAGGAGGCTATAGTGGGACCTGCTGTGGTGGTAGGAGAGCTGGGGGAGGTGGTGGCAGAGGAAGTGGAGGCTACAGTTGGGGTGGTGGAGGCTGGAGAGGAGGCTATAGTGGGACCTGCTGTGGTGGTAGGAGAGCTGGGGGAGGTGGTGGCAGAGGAAGTGGAGGCTACAGTTGGGGTGGTGGAGGCTGGAGAGGAGGCTGTGATGGGACCTGCTGTGGTGGTAGGAGAGCTGGGGGAGGTGGTGGCAGAGGAAGTGGAGGCTGCAGTTGAGGTGGTGGAGGCTGGAG
Source organism: Urocitellus parryii (assembly GCF_045843805.1). Taxonomy (NCBI): domain Eukaryota; kingdom Metazoa; phylum Chordata; class Mammalia; order Rodentia; family Sciuridae; genus Urocitellus; species Urocitellus parryii. The sequence goes on from NC_135543.1 coordinate 20,098,465, forward strand.
AGGAGGCTGTGGTGGGACCTGCTGTGGTGGTAGAAGAGCTGGGAGAGGTGGTGGCAGAGGAAGTGGAGGCTGCAGTTGGAGTGGTGGAGGCTGGAGAGGAGGCTATGGTGGGACCTGCTGTGGTGGTAGAAGAGCTGGGGGAGGTGGTGGCAGAGGAAGTGGAGGCTGCAGTTGAGGTGGTGGAGGCTGGAGAGGAGGCTGTGGTGGGACCTGCTGTGGTAGGAGGAGAGCTGGGGGAGGTGGTGGCAGAGGAAGTGGAGGCTGCAGTTGGAGTGGTGGAGGCTGGAGAGGAGGCTGTGGTGGGACCTGCTGTGGTGGTAGAAGAGCTGGGAGAGGTGGTGGCAGAGGAAGTGGAGGCTGCAGTTGGAGTGGTGGAGGCTGGAGAGGAGGCTGTGGTGGGACCTGCTGTGGTGGTAGAAGAGCTGGGGGAGGTGGTGGCAGAGGAAGTGGAGGCTGCAGTTGAGGTGGTGGAGGCTGGAGAGGAGGCTGTGGTGGGACCTGCTGTGGTAGGAGGAGAGCTGGGGGAGGTGGTGGCAGAGGAAGTGGAGGCTGCAGTTGGAGTGGTGGAGGCTGGAGAGGAGGCTGTGGTGGGACCTGCTGTGGTGGTAGAAGAGCTGGGAGAGGTGGTGGCAGAGGAAGTGGAGGCTGCAGTTGGAGTGGTGGAGGCTGGAGAGGAGGCTGTGGTGGGACCTGCTGTGGTGGTAGAAGAGCTGGGGGAGGTGGTGGCAGAGGAAGTGGAGGCTGCAGTTGAGGTGGTGGAGGCTGGAGAGGAGGCTGTGGTGGGACCTGCTGTGGTAGGAGGAGAGCTGGGGGAGGTGGTGGCAGAGGAAGTGGAGGCTGCAGTTGGAGTGGTGGAGGCTGGAGAGGAGGCTGTGGTGGGACCTGCTGTGGTGGTAGAAGAGCTGGGAGAGGTGGTGGCAGAGGAAGTGGAGGCTGCAGTTGGAGTGGTGGAGGCTGGAGAGGAGGCTGTGGTGGGACCTGCTGTGGTGGTAGAAGAGCTGGGGGAGGTGGTGGCAGAGGAAGTGGAGGCTGCAGTTGAGGTGGTGGAGGCTGGAGAGGAGGCTGTGGTGGGACCTGCTGTGGTGGTAGAAGAGCTGGGGGAGGTGGTGGCAGAGGAAGTGGAGGCTGCAGTTGGAGTGGTGGTGGCTGGAGAGGAGGCTGTGGTGGGACCTGCTGTGGTGGTAGAAGAGCTGGGGGAGGTGGTGGCAGAGGAAGTGGAGGCTGCAGTTGAGGTGGTGGAGGCTGGAGAGGAGGCTGTGGTGGGACCTGCTGTGGTAGGAGGAGAGCTGGGGGAGGTGGTGGCAGAGGAAGTGGAGGCTGCAGTTGAGGTGGTGGAGGTTGGAGAGGAGGCTGGAGTGGGACCTGCTGTGGTAGGAGGAGAGCTGGGGGAGGTGGTGGCAGAGGAAGTGGAGGCTGCAGTTGGGGTGGTGGAGGTTGGAGAGGAGGCTGGAGTGGGACCTGCTGTGGTGGTAGGAGAGCTGGGGGAGGTGGTGGCAGAGGAAGTGGAGGCTGCAGTTGGAGTGGTGGAGGCTGGAGAGGAGACTATAGTGGGACCTGCTGTGGTAGGAGGAGAGCTGGGGGAGGTGGTGGCAGAGGAAGTGGAGGCTGCAGTTGGCGTGGTGGAGGCTGGAGAGGAGGCTGTGGTGGGACCTGCTGTGGTGGTAGGAGAGCTGGGGGAGGTGCTGGAAGAGGACGTGGAGGCTGCAGTTGAGGTGGTGGAGGCTGGAGAGGAGGCTAGAGTGGGACCTGCTGTGGTAGGAGAGCTTGGGGAGGTGCTGGCAGAGGAAGTGGAGGCTGCAGTTGGGGTGGTGGAGGCTGGAGAGGAGGCTGGAGTGGGACCTCCTGTGGTGGTAGAAGAGCTGGGGGAGGTGGTGGCAGAGGAAGTGGAGGCTGCAGTTGAGGTGGTGGAGGTTGGAGAGGAGGCTGGAGTGGGACCTGCTGTGGTAGGAGGAGAGCTGGGGGAGGTGGTGGCAGAGGAAGTGGAGGCTGCAGTTGAGGTGGTGGAGGCTGGAGAGGAGGCTGTGGTGGGACGTGCTGTGGTGGTAGGAGAGCTGGGAGAGGTGGTGGCAGAGGGAGTGGAGGCTGCAGTTGAGGTGGTGGAGGCTGCAGAGGAGGCTAGAGTGGGACCTGCTGTGGTGGTAGGAGAGCTGGGGGAGGTGTTGGCAGAGGTAGTGGACGCTGCAGTTGTAGTGGTGGAGGCTGGAGAGGAGGCTGTGGTGGGACCTGCTGTGCTGGTAGGAGAGCTGGGGGAGGTGGTGGTAGAGGAAGTGGAGGCTGCAGTTGGAGTGTTGGAGGCTGGAGAGGAGGCTGGAGTGGGACCTGCTGTGGTGGTAGGAGAGCTGGGGGAGGTGGTGGCAGACGTAGTGGAGGCTGCAGTTGAGGTGGTGGAGGCTGGAGAGGAGGCTGTGGTGGGACCTGCTGTGGTGCGAGGGTAGCTGGGGGAGGTGCTGGTGGAGGCCGTCATGGCGGAGGCTGTCGTGGTGGAGGCTGGAGAGGACGCGGTACCTGGAGCCCGCGTGGTCCGCGTGGTTCCCGTGGCCGTCTGTGCTGTTCCTTGGGAGGCAGAGGTGGCGGCTCTGTGTGTTGTGGGTGTCCGGGAATCTGCTGTGGGCTCCGAGGCGGTGACCGTGTGCCCAGTGGACGTGCTGGCCGTCGGGGCCGAGGGTCCTGGTGGGGTGGAGGCCGCTCCTGTCGTGGAGGTGGCGGCGGAGGCCGTCCCTGGAGCCGTGGCCCGAGGGTCAGGGGACGTGCTTGCGGTGGGGGCAGTTCCTTCCGCGGCCCTGGTGGCCAGGATGGTGGTGGCGGCCACGGGGGAAGCCGTCCCTGTGGTGGAGGTGCTGGTCCGCGGTCCAGGTGAGGTCTCAGTCCCGGGCGCAGGTGTCTCCGGTGACCCTGGGGCTGTCTGGAGGGAGGCCGTCTGGAGGGAGGCCGGCTGACTGGAGGCCGTCGCTGTCCCCGACGGGGCCGTGGGGGCGGTGGCCGTGCGGGCTGTTGGAGCAGGTGCCGTCGTGGATTCCCTGGAGGTGGAAGCAGTGGCCATGGTGGTCCTGGCCGGCGGGGGACCTCCTGGAGTGTTTGCTCCGGTGGCTCCCTGTGCTGTGGTGGCCGCTGTGGTCCTGGTGGGGGCCGTCATGGTGGCCCTGGTGCTGTGAGATGCTGGGGAAGGGCTTCCAGCCGTTGTCCTTGTGACCCAGGGCCTCGTTGGAGCGGGCGTCGTAGCCCACCTAGTGGTGGTGGCCACAGGGTCAGAACTGGCCGCTGGGGTTGCTCCAGGGGTGGATGAGGGCACCCCCAGGGTGGGGGGGAGCCGGGTGACCCCCGAAGTGGTGTCACTTTTGCCGCTGTAGACCAGGCCCAGAATGAGGACTCCGATTGCTGTGGTGATGGCACAGGCCAGGAGACAAGCCAGGAAGACCTTCCACAGAGACCCGCTGCAGAACCTCCGTGCCACCTGGAAAGGATTTGGACCATTTACTAATTCTGTAAAGGAGTATTTCCAAGTTAACGAATGCCACGGATCCCCCTCTGTCTACTGGATTTCTTTTGTTGGTTTTCCTTTTATTATACTCACGTTTTTCATCCACTCTGGTTGGCTTTTGGGGTGGTGTAAGATGAGGATTGAATGCCATCCTATGGCAGGTCAGGAAGGGGTTATCCTAGCACTGTTTACTGAACACCCTGCCTGTTCCCAGGGTGTATTCTTGTCCCCTGTCAAAAATGAATTGTGCATAGATAGGTGGATTTATTTCTGGCCTCTCTATTCCGGTCAATTGGCCTCTACATCTTGTCCTTTAGGGCCAGTATGATCCTGTTTTGATTACTCTTGCTTTGAAGTAAATTTTGAAAGAGATTGATTCACTGACAGGATGTGTAAACATGAAAGCCATCTCAATAGTGCTCAGATAACAGACATTTGGACCAGATGGTAGTTTCCAATAGGAAGGAACTTGTCCTTATGTTTTCCTTAATATTAGTACAAAGATATTTCCGCCAACTTCTCGTGCTCTCCTGTTCACATCTGAATCCTTCAAATTGAAAAAAATAACAAATGTTGTCTTAGAAACTGTATCCCCCCCGCCTCCAGGATCCAAAGAAATATCTACCTGTAGGAAGTGACAGCTCCATACAGTGATTCAAGGGACCCAAAAGTTCATGGGATTCAATGTTTCTTCCTCTGGGGCTGCCAACTCCCAGAAATTACACCTGCCATTATCAGCTTTGGAGTCCACCATTTTCACTGCATTAACTAGTGATTTATCAAACTTTTAACTAACCTTTCTTCTGGGTCAGTATCTTGGCACCATGAAATCTGGAGTCTGAAAACCTTTGTTGAAATGCGGCTTCTGCTGCCACCAGCTATTCCCACTGGGTAAGATGCTTACTTCTTTATCCTGTTCCTTCATCCATAAAAGTTTGTAATCAGATTAGCATAAACAGTCTTGCAAGATTACTTTCAAAACTCGAAAGTACTCTGGCCATATCTGAACTGTTAGTGTTATAGGAGAGGGAACGTTGTGGTCAATCATGTTAAGTCTTAGAGTCTTGAAGTTAAGTCCCCTATCTGTGAAGTTTTGAGCAAATTTCTTAACTTACAAGTTTCTTGTCTAATTCTCAATTTTCCTCCTATCAGAATCGGGTAGAAAATTCTACCTCAACGTGTTGTGAGTAAAGTTAGTACGAGAACTGTCCTCCGTTGGCGCCAGGGATTGAATCCAGGGGTGCTTAACCACTGAACGACATTCCCAGGGTCTTGAGGAGTTGCTTAGGGCCTTGCCAGGATTACACGGGTACCCCACTGTACCCGGCTCATAAAGATAAGAAGGCAATACAATGTAGTAATTAAGGCTTACACTTAGGAGAGTAACAGATGTAGTCTATCACCCACCTTTGACAAGATGGGTTAGGAAATCTGAATTATCTTGCAGATTCCATTCTCTCACATGGATAATATCACCTACTTTGTAGGGTTGTTGCAATTAGTAAATAAGAAAAAAATATATATATAGGTAAGTTTCCCTACCACTCACCAACTATTGAAATGGATTAACTCATTACTAACTCTTATGGCTGAAAGCAAATTACTAAAGGAAATAAGCACAGAACAGATGTCTTTGGAGCATTTCCTAATATAGGGGACACTGTCCATGGAAACAAACCCCAGTGTCGGGGTGCAGAGCAGCACCCACTCGGCAGTCTGAGCCAGGCAAGTGCACTGGGTGCCAAGGCCGGGGAGCTAGGTCCACCAGCCAAGAAACTCCAAAGACAAGTGGGCATTCCTGCCCCCGTCCTCTATGCCTTAGAGAGGAAACCAGAGTCAGGACAGAGACAGGACAGACTCACATCTGAGCTAAGGCGGACGATTACTGGATCATCTAAATCTTTTAAAAAGAGGAGCCTGATTGACAGAGACTTAACTCGACCTCAGACCTGCTCTAGAGCTGTTGACTGTCTGTGTAACTATCTGTGACTATCTGTGACTCTCTGTGCCAAAGTAAAGGCATCTAGGATAACTTTCAGCCCTCGGATCAGTCCGGCTTCTTAAAGGTCATCAGAGACATATTCTCCTTGTAATTTGTTATCTATCAAAAGCTTTTTCCATGATGTCTCTTGACATGGAGAGTTTATCTTGTCAGAACCTCTCTGAACTGTCCCTGTGGCACAATTAATCAGAGGAAGAGTATGTTCAAGACCAGAAGCACTGAACTAAACCTTCAAGTACCCAAATCTATCCATCAAAATCAAATCCAGACCTAGGGGAAGACGTGGAGATCTGGCTTCCAGGTGAATAAAATTCAGTAATAAGAGACAGGGTCAGAAACACAGGAAATATTCCTCTGCGACCAGACCAAGATCGGAAACAAAGTGATTTGTAATTCAAGGTTGAAAAAGAGCCAGAAGAGCTCAAGGAAGGGCCGCAGTCAGGCTCCGAGGCAATGGGGAGGCAGAGTGAGGCAGAGCACCCACAGAGCAGGGCCCAGGGTTCAACCATGACTCCCCCTTGCACCCAGTGAGGTTGGCACAAAGTGCCATTCATGAGCAGTGAGTTTGCTGTACTTCACCTCCTCGGAACTCCAAAAATAAGACCCACACATTTTTTTCTTGTTGTTTTCTTTGATCTTTATGTCTTCTTTCCCCTAAACTCAATTTATGTTTTTGTATTTCTAACAAGATAATTAATTCTTTAAATAAAGGGTTCCCAAAATTGTCTGCTGCCCTTGCATTCCCTCTCAATGACTCTACATGTTAAAGGATATTATAGATAAACTCCAAAGAAAAATGTTAATGTCAATTGACTGAATGTTAACTGAATGTCGTTCCTCCAAATATTTGGTCTAGAGTATTTTCACATGGATTCCTTTTTTTTGGGGGGGGGGGCAGGGGGTGCTGGGGATCAAACCCAGGGCCTCACACATCCTAGGCAAGTTCTCTGCCACCGCACTGCTTCCCCAGGCCTGGATTACATCTTAAACCAGCAAAACAGTGTTACCTCCAAACTTTACCTGACAATCGACAAATTCTACATCTGCACATTCTGAGCGTTCCGGGGTCTCTGGGTTTGTGCAGACATGGGTTAAGTTGGTACCAACATCTCCAGTTACATCAGTCGACATAGAAAATGGACATGCTGAATTATAAGCTTCATGATTTCTGTAGACAAAGGAACATGACTGTAGACAAAAAAGGGGAGGGAATGGGACGTTATTGGTTGCCACATACAGTATTAACAATTCAAATAATTCTGACAAATATAGACCAGATTGTGACAGGTCGTTCTAATCAAATAAGATTATCTAATATAGGACAGAATGAATAAGTGAATACATTCATCATATTTCTTCTCAAAATGAGGAAATCTAGTAAGGTCATTATCAACTGCACAAATAAGTTTCAATGTCAAAGTATGAAAATAGACATTTCTTTCATCCTTATTGCATTTCACATATTAATTATAATTATGCAGAGACCTCCTCATGGGGACCTTGAAGATAATTTTCTCCACTCAGACTCAACACTCACTTCTTTTTAAGTTCTAGCCCTTCTTCCTCGCTCTCCCTCTATCTCCCAGGTTCCTAAAACCTCAGAAGCCTTTTGTTTACAGCTCCCTTGGCAATGAGGTGACCCCCGTCTACACGTCTACACGGATCCACCTAAGCTTTGCCCAGGGCAATTCCATAGCAGAAAAAAAAAATAGAACATTATGGAGGTGACATTGTTTCCTTGTGGCCCCTTGTGTATAATGCTGCAGTAAGGGAGTAAGGGCTTGTTACCCTCAGTTTGGCTCAAAGTCATAATTGACCACCTGGCCAATTGGCAGCTCTCAGCTCCTATGATATGACAGCCAACGTATTGCTACATATATATTCAAGAGGTATGAAAGCATCTGTCTACCATAAGCCATGGACAAAGAATTTCTTAACTTCTGTATTCAGAAGAGTTCAAAACTAAAAACAATTCAAATGTTCATCAGCAAAAAAAGATAAATACATGGTAATATGTTTATCAGATGGAATATTGTACAATAATAAAAAAAAAGTGACATTGAATGATGAGCAATGTAGGCCACACCAAGAGCATGTACTTTATAATTCCATTTATATGATGTAAAAAAAAAATGCAGAATCAAACTGGGGTGGTAGAGACTCCATAAGCAGTTACCCCTGAAGGGAAGGATACTGACTGGGAGCAGACACCACTCCTCTGCTTGGGTGCTGAAAAATGTTCTGTTTCTTGGTCTGAGTGGCTCTTATGCAGGTATGCAAAAATTTGCATATGTATGTGTGTACAGGTGTATAAAAATTTATCAAGCTGTATGTATAATATGGGTTTACTTTATGTCTACTTTAAATAAAAAGTGTTATGTCTTAATTATATCCAATCCTAAGTGGATATTATAAAGTTTATTGTCGTTCTCAGATCAATTAGTCTCTAAGCTCCCAAAGCCATTCTTTATCAAAAAAGAAATGTATTAAGTAGTTGAGGCCAACCTAAAGGATTTGCTATATAATTTGCTTCCTAGGTCGAGATTTCAATAACAAGATTGAGTTCTGACCTGCAAAGATATGTAGAAATCTTTGAATTCTGACAGGTTCTAGACATTACTTTACCACTAGACAGTTAACACAAAAATCTACCTGTCACATTTTCAGAACAATTGGTTGATGCAAAAATCAAAACCGGATTTGTTGGCTTAGGCCTGAATTACAACTATACAGGATTATTTGAAGATGTTGTTAAATTGTCCTTTCCAAAATTGCTGATGCCTCAATTAATAAACATTTAAAATAAAAATTTCAACTATGCATATATTGACATGCGAAAAATATTTCTTACCAAAAAGTAGTGATATAATAGATAAAATTGGCTCCATGTAAAACTTTGATGTAAAATTCCTTTGGGAGAAGAACTATGTTGAAATTTAAAAAAAAATATTCTTAGAGCTGCATATATATGAAAGATTAGCCTCCATTCTATCTAGAACATCGCACAGAGGTGCTGCCAGTACTCACCGGCTGGTTTTCAGGTTGTTCGACATTTACTACGTATTTCCCACATTTTCTGTCCATTCTTGAGCTGCCAAGATCACAACTTCAACCCCAGAGACATTTTTCAGCCTGTTCATTGCCTTTTATACCTGGAACCACGAGAAATAATTAAGTTGATTGATATTAAATCTACCATGAGACATTAGTGCCCGTGTGGATTAGACAAAATAGTAATCATTGTTTATATGGGATCCACCTTAAAGGAAGAAGTTGGGTGTTAACAATTACTCAAAACACAAGAAAACAGATCCCACCTCGGTGACTACACTCTCAATACTTCACCAGGCAGCTGCCCAACAGAGGGGAACTGCAGTCCCCGCACGATCCTGCCCTGTGCCCTAGCACAGGACCCTGCTTTGTGACAACAGAAACAGCTGAGGACAGAATCCTGAAACAAGCAAAAGTTCTTCCTTCCTAACGAGAAGTCACTAGTTTTCCCTCCCAGGGGCAGCCGCTTTTAGACACTCCACATGCACTTATTGCTTATCGAATCTTGGGCTTCTTGGATCCCTCTCATGCACCCTCCCCCCACCCTTCATTCTCTTGCTCTCTCTCTCTCTCTCTCTCTCTCTCTCTCTCTCTCTCTTTTTCTCTCTCTCTCCCCTTTTTGGAAAAAAAAAAATTAATCTGATGTGTTTTTAAGCTCCTCAAACTCCAGTCCAACACAGATACTTAACCTGATGACGAGACTCTGAATGTATTCTCGGGGTTACTTTTCTGTCTTGTGGGCTCTGTTTGGCAAGGCACCCCAGATAATCACTGATGATTATGATTTAATAACAGGGCCCTTGGGCAGGTGGGGCTCTTCCAACTTCTGCAAATTATACTCTAAAGCAAAGGCCTTTTTTTTTTTTTCCTTCTCTGTAGGAATGTCTTTGGCGGGATTTAAAAGACAATTATCAAGACTTAAATAGTTTTTAACCTCTAAAATGAAAAGTTATCTATCAGTCAGTTCCCGAAATATGTATCCAGGGAATATCAAATAAAATTGGTGCAGAAAATTGCTGGTTAAGAATGGCATTATTATATAACCCATCTCTAAAAAGATCCCAAGTAGGATTAATTCACCAGTCATTTCCTACAAATGAAGCAACAAAGCAATTGGGCCCTTTGGTGGAAAATATTTTGTGTAGTCCTATTGACAGTATCCACCTAAGGCTTCAAAAATCAATATCACCAGGTTATAGAGCTGTACAAAGTTTGAGAGATCAAACTCAGAACAGAGACAGGAAGTGATAAAATGGCTTGTGTGATAGGAGCAGGAGGAGGTGTAACTCAGTGGTACCGTGCTTGTCTAGCAGGAAGAAGGTCTTGGGTTTGATCCCTGGCACACTAAAATCAATAAATAAATCAGTTGTGTGGTAGAACCTGGCTTTGCCTCAGTCTAATGCCTTCTCTAGAAGTAACACATCAGGTACAAATCCAAGAATGGGGTCTCAATTAGAATAAGTCATACTCCATGGATGTATAATATGTCAAAATACACTCTGTGGTCATGTGTATCTATCTGAAAAGAGCAAATAAAATAAATAAGAAGTATCATGTCAGCACTGACATTGTAGAAAGATGGAGAGCCTTGAAGAAGTCAAGGAAATAAAGAGTAAGACAAAGATTTCAAAGACTTGGAATTATAAGGGATCCAAGACAGGACTCCTGTTACGTATCTGGAGCCTCATGAGGCTAAGGCTGAGATGGAGAAGGAGCAAGATCTCAGTGGTAGATCCACTGTGTTTGTCTAAATGCCACCTAATTCTCACTTGAGCGATGCTTGAGAAATATTTTACTAAGCAATAATTCCAAAGATGGTCACGGAATATCTTGGAGAAGAAAACTGTGTGTGCAAAGAAACCTAAATTTCCTAAGTTAAAAAAAAAATGGTTAGATTTTTAAATTGCTTATTCCTTCAATAAGCACTTACGGAATCTCTACTAAGCAGAGACGCAAAGGGCTGACGGTTCAATGGTGAATAACAGTCAAGATGCCTGCCCTCCTAGAGTGCAGAAAACATCTATTGATTATTTCTTAAAAATTTTAATCCTCTCTTAAGTTCTTTTATGAACATATTTTTTTTAGCTACAAACTTCCATTAGACTACAATGAAGAAATGCAAAATAGCACTAAGCCTACGGAACATAGAAGACATGAAAAAAAAAAAAACAGAGATTTGTTCTGAGGAGAAAATAATGCAATCAATAATTTAAGAAAGGCAACCATATCTCATGCAAACTGAAGATTCACTAGCCTTAAATATGACCACTGAATAAGCCAATGAATTTTACATCAATTTAGTACCGTTAGCAAACGCATATTTCAATTGACTAGGAAGGCCCATTTTGCTGGAGTTTTTTTTTAAATCTACTATAGCATTGTGGCACAGTCAGCGAGTCCCATGACCATCGAAGAGATGAAGCTCCACCAATGTATGTCATTACCTCAATAACATTGGAGTTGTACATCATTCTGACACTGATGAAAATATTGTGTCTCAGGAGGGCTGAGTCAGGAGGATCACAATCTCAAAGCCAGGCTCAGCACCTTAGTGAGACACTAAGCAACTTGGCAAGATCCTGTATCAAAAATAAATAAATAAATAAAACAGTAAAAGAGCTGGAGATGTGGCTCAGTGGTTGGGATCCCCTGGGTTTAATCTCCAGTATCAAAACATGTATGTGTGTGTGTGTGTGTGTGTGTGTGTGTGTCCTAAACTCACTGCCACTAATTAACTGTTATAAGAGACAACCTAGGAATGAACAAAAGAATTACCATGTTCATCAATTTTCAACATGAAACTAAAACTTTATTTCCAAAAGAAGACTTTTGGTTCACTTATTACATCACAGACCAACAGCTAGTACAGAGTGCACCTGGATTATTACAGTGTACAAAGAAAATACAGATATGTCTCGTTGGTATGCTGAAGATCTCCAAAGAAGCTTTTGATAGCTGCAGAATTTTAAGCCAAAAGAATCTGGCTTAATTGAGAATAGTTGACAGTCCTTTAACAACTGGTTTTTTTTTTTTTTTAAGTCAAAAGAATGCAGAATCTGTTCACATAAGTCACCTGTCATTACAAACGGAACCACACTGTGGTCCTTAAAGATGATGACAAGGTTGATTTCATCCATCATATTAGCCACATCAAACATCTCTGTGGCTGAAATTTCATCGTGTTCGGGTCGCAATCAAAGCATCTTTGAATCTCTGCTTTGGTCTTTGCACGTGTTGAGAACCAGCATGACAGGTCCAGCTCTCTCATCTAGTTGTTGTTGTTGTTGTTGTTGTTGTTGTTGCCAGAACGTGTGGTTCATCATATTGTGTTTAGTGGTTAAACGGGAACCAAACAGATACCAGATTTCTAATGTCCTCTGTACAGTATTTACATTGGCATTTCCCTCTCATTTACACTTTAAATAAAAAAGTTGCTCAAAATGCTTGGAAGATTTAAGTATCAAGTGAAAATCAAACATGGACAACGTGGTAGAAGTGATCAGGTGACAGAGTCCGAAAACTAAAGTGTCTCACAGATTTGTTCAAAAGCCACCTCTCTACCACACTGCTCCAACAGCCAGTGAGGTGACACTGAAGTCGGAAGTCATTTTTCTTTGGACAGCTGGGGAAGGTTACAGGAGGGCAGCTGAGATGTTGGGGACAGGGAGCAAAACACAAGCTGAGTCCCTGCTGAAGAGTGCCACTAGGACACACACGGTGCTGCTGTGGATGGCCGCGGTGGCCTCTGACTCAGCCACAGCTTGTCGTTAGCATAGTGACATTTCTTGTGGAGAAATGCTCTTCCGGTACATACCACACTCATCACAGCTAATCCTCCTAATATCTTCCTGAATTAAGTGTCATTACCTCACTTTCCTGTTGAAATACCAAAGCATTTAGTGATACTTTATGATTCCCAAGAAAAGTTGGTGGCTCCCCATTCATTCACCCAGGAAGCAATTATTAAATCCCTACTGTAGTCACTGGGACATCTTAGGTCCTCAGGAACATGGCGGGATGGAGGACAGGGAAAGAGCTTTAGAATCTCAATTTGTGCAGATAAGAAACAAATGAAAAACAACTGGTAAACCTCAAGGCCGTGAGCAAGAAATCAAACTGTATTGTTGTCAGTCACGGCCATAGTCCAGCCATTGGCTATGACAGCAAAACTCCGCCTCTCCAGGGGTCAGCAGTGGACATTAGACCTCATCAGCTCAAAGATGCAACTTAGACAGCAGGACATAGTAGGTGGTGGGAGACTCTGCCATCCCCAGGTTTAAATCTAGGGCTTTATCCAGTCACCTCAGTCTGCCTTAAACATGGTGCTTTGGAATTGGGGAAGGACAGAAGCCACTGTCGGCTGTAGATTCAAGTAGATGTAAGAAGGTGACAATGGCGGTAAGCATGTCAAGAGTGACAGCACTCAATACAATTGGCCCCTCGTCCATAGGGACTACTGATTTCAACTCACCGTGGATCAAAAGTAATTTTTGATTTATGTCTATACTGAAGACGTACAAATGTTTTTTTATCTTTTCATTATTCCCTAGACAATATAGTATAGCAACTATTTTCAGAGCATTTATGTTGTATCAGGTATTATAATCCAGAGATGATTCAAAGTATATATGAGGATGTGTGTCGGTTACTACACCATTTAATATAAGGGACATGAGCAACTTTGGATTTGGGTGGGGTGGGGGTAGGCTCCCAGAACCAACCCCCAACAAGTATCAAGGGATGACTATAGGAACATAAAGCAAAGGGAGCAGCTAATGTAGAATAAAACCAGTTTCTGGAAGTTTCTTGGCAGATGCAGTCTTTTCTAATTTTTTATTTGTTCTTGTTAGTTATACAGGACAATAGAATGCATTTTGACATATTATACATATATGGAGAATAACTTCCCATTCTTCTGGTTGTACATGATGTAGAATTACATTGGTCACATAATCATATAGGCACATAGGATAGTAAATGTCCGATTCTTTCTACTCTTTCCTATTCCCATTCCCCCTTCCTTCCCTTCACTCCCCTTTGTCTAATCCAAAGGGCTTCTATTCTTCCCAAGCCCTCCCCGACCTTATTGTGAAATTAGCATCCGCATACCAAAGAAAACATTCAGCCTTTGTTTTGTAGGATTGGCTTATTTCACTTAGCATGGTTTTCTCCAGTTCCATCCATTTACCAACAAATGCCATAATTTCATTCTTCTTCGAGGCTGAGTAGTATTCAATTGTGTATATGTACCACATTTTATTTATCCATTCATCTGTTGAAGGGCATCTAAGTTGGTTCCACAGTTTAGCTATTGTGAATTCAGCTGCTATAAACCTTGATGTGGCTGTGTCACTGTAGTGTGCTGGTTTTAAGTCCTTTGTGAATAAACCCAGGAGTCGGATAACTGGGTCAAATGGTGTTTCCATATCAAGTTTTCTGAGGAATCTCCATACTGCTTCTCAGAGTGGCTGCACCGATCTGCAGTTCCACCAGCAAAGTGTGAGTGTTCCTTTTTCCCCACATCCTTGCCAACATTTATTGTTGCTTGTAGTCTTGATAATTGGCAGGTGCAGTCTTGAGTCAGATCTTAAAGGATACTAAAGGTGAGGAAAAAGAAACATGTAAGAAGAAAGGCTTGGAGAGAAGCAGCGTGGGCAGGAACGGGTACTCCTGAGAGGCATGCTGGAGAAGAACTACCAACACGAGCCTTCCCACCAATTCCCAGGCCCTGTGTTAAGGTTCCCCTGATTCTATTCCTCTGGTAACTACAGTAGCCTCCTCACCAGCCTCTCCTAACCATTCCCTCCAAGGAGATGGAGGGAAACTTAATGCCATATTCAAGTTTTCACCAAATTGACAGAAGTCTGTCTCAGGGTCTCTGTATACCAGAGTTCTGCTTGGAATATCTTCCCCACCTCCTGAACACCTTCCCCAGGCTCATTCCTATCCATCCAGGTCTAATAACGACCGTCCCAGAGATGTCCACATACCAACCTTCACAGATAGGTTAGGCTACATAGCAAAGGGGAGTTAAAGTTATAGATGGAGCTGAGGTTGCTAATTAGCTGATCCTAAAATAGGGAGTTGATCCTGGATTATGCAAGTGGGCCCAACTGTAATCAGAGTCCTTAAAAGTGGAAGAGGGAGCCAGAGTGATTCCCCAAAAGGGATGTGACTAAAATGGTCCAGATACCTCATTTTTTAAGTTTGAAAATGGCAGAAGGGGGTGGTGAGTTAGTTAAGAAATGTGGATACACTCCAGAGCTGGGTAAAGCAAAACAACAGGTTCTTTCTCCTCTGTAAGTCCGTGAAGGGACAGCCGGGCCAATACCGGGATTTGATTCCAGTGAGATCCATATTGGACTTCTAACCTTCAGAACCGTAAGATGATAGACTTGTACTGGTTTAAGTCACTAAGTCTGTGGTGTTTATTACAGGAGCCATAGAAAATTAATCCATCACCCTTCAGTTTAAATCTCACTCTCCAACTTAAATTCATACTACTTTACTTACTTTTTACTCCCTAGCACTGTGTTCTTTCGTAAGACTTATTACAGTTGTCATTAGACACACACGTTAATGATTATTTAATCTCCATCAAGCCTTTGGGTGCAAATTTCCACAGAGGGGAAAACTGCAATTTGCCTCATCATTATATCTCCAGCACCCTGCACAAAGTGGCCCCTCGGTGAGTATTAATTGGTTAAACACATAAAAGAATTCCACATGTATGCACTGAATTTTATAGGTGTGTTTAAAAAAAAAAAAGGTTCAGAGAAGTTCAGTAATTTACACAAAAACAAAGGGCAGATTTGGAACTCAAACACCAACCAGTCTCCTCTTTGACCCAGCTCTCTCCTCAGGTCCATGCCTGGGCCATTCATGATTCATTTCTTAGCAGAACCTCTTCGGGTCATTTACAGACAGTTATTCCCTTTCTATGAGCAACTCTGTCCTCAATAGCTTGTGCCTCTTCAGCAACTAGAACAAGTTCTGCAATTCACTCTCCACATCTTCCAGAATCAACCAAGACCCACTGACTACAGTGTCCACACCTGTGTGAAAACTGATCGAGGCAAAAGTCCCCAAACAAAACTCATTCATAAGATAAAAAGGAAGTTAGAGCCCAGTGTAGTGGTGCATGCCTGGAATCTCAGCAGCTCAAGAGGCAGAGGCATGAGGTTCACAAGTTCAAAGCCAGCCTCAGCAACAAAACAAGACCATGTCTCAAAATAAAATTTTTTTTAAAAAGGGCTAGGGATATGGCTCAGTGGTTAAGTGCCCCTGGGCTCATTCCTTGGTATCCAAAAAAAAAAAAAAAAAAAAATAGTACTAGATAAGAGTCAACCACCAGACAACAATAAGACAGCGCCTCTCATGGCCAGCCTTGCTGTGACCTCTAGCAACTGCTGCTCACGTATCTGCGGAGCCTTCTGCAGCAGGCCTGTCTGCAGCACATCACAAGCATTTCCTCATTTGATGCTCACAACTGCACTTACAAGCCTGTAAGCTACAGTCCCACTTCACACACAAGCAAGCCAAGCTTCCCAGGTGTGAGAACGTGCCAAGGCCACACAGCCAATGAGAATGAGTCCCAGCACTCTCTTTAGCAAACGCACACACTTTTTTCAAACCTAGTATGAATGCCACCCCTTCATCTAGCCAATCCCATGGCCTTGGGCTGTGCTTCCCCCATCTTCTGCTAGCTTCATCTTGTCTCTAAATGGCTCCTAGACCCGTGATTTGTGAGCATCGACGTTGACTCTGTCTTTCTGAAATTTCACACCAAAGAGAAAGGAATCGCCCTTCTGT
Source organism: Urocitellus parryii (assembly GCF_045843805.1). Classification (NCBI taxonomy): domain Eukaryota; kingdom Metazoa; phylum Chordata; class Mammalia; order Rodentia; family Sciuridae; genus Urocitellus; species Urocitellus parryii. Next base: position 20,114,808 of record NC_135543.1, read on the forward strand.
TAGAATTGATTTTCATCATTATCTTAGTTTTTGAAAATTAGGAAACCCTAAAGATGGCTAGGAAATATGACCTTCTGACATACACAAGGTCAGACAGTGTAACTGAGGAAGTCTCTCCCTCTCTCACTCTTTTCCCCCTCCACCCCCCATCCCAGAATGTTCTGGCTTAAGGAGCACACGAAGCAGCAATGTTCCTCACCTGCAAGAGTGTTAGATGACCTCAGGCGACACTTGCCTTCTCCTCCAATTTTGCACTGGGCCAGCAGAGGTCAGCCCGTGCTACCCTCAAAGCCCAGCCCAGGCCGCCAGGACTTCCTTCCCAGCTGCTGACCAAAGCTGCCATCTGCCTCAGAGGGTGGAGCTTCACATTTTCTTCAGGCAAATGCACTTGCCATAACATCCAGGTTGGTCTCTCAAAAAGAGCTTGATTCAGAGGTTAAGGGAGAAGCTGAGGAAACAAGACACAAGAAACACCACTGGTTTGTGTGTCGGGGTTGTAACCCTTAAGTGGCTTCCTGGTCCCACATCCAAAATGGAGGCCATATAAAAGGAAGAAATTAAAGGGATGTGCACAGGAAAAGAAGAGCTCAAACTATCCCTATTTGCCGATGACATGACTCTATATTTAGAAGACCCAAAAAATCCACCAGAAAACTTATAAAAAATTCAGCGAAGTAGCAGAATATAAAATTAATACCCATAAATCAATTGCACTCCCATACACTAAAGATGAATCAACTGAAAGAGAAATTAAAGAAACCAACCCATTCACAACAGCCTCAAAAAAAATAAAATAAAGTACTTGGGAATCAAACTAACAAAAGGGGTGAAAAACCTACAGAACACTAAAGAAAGAAATTGAAGAAGACCTTAGAAGATGGAAATATCTCCCATGTTCTTGGATAGGCAGAATTAATATCATCAAAATGGCCATACTACCAAAAGTATTATACAGATTTAATACAATTCCTATTAAAAGTTCAATGTGATAAAAAGAGAAAAATCAGTTATAAAATTCATTTGGAAAAAAATAAGCCAATCCCAAAAAACCAAAGTCCGAATATTCTCTCTGATATGCAGATGCTAACCCAAAATAAGTGGAGGAGGGAGGGAAGAATAGGAGTTCAGTAGATTAGACAAAGGGAAATGAAGGGAATAGGAAAGATAGTAGAATGAATAACTCTCCTATGTTCATATGTGAATACACCACCTGTGAAACTCCACATCATGACCAACCACAAGAATGGGCTGTTCTAACCTAATTAGAATAAGTTATACTCCATGAATTATAATATGTCAAAATGCACTCTGCTGTCATGTGTAAAGCAATTAAAAAACAAATAATAAAATTTTTAAAAAGCGAAGGACATGAAGTCCAGCCCATAGGGATGGTTAGAAACTGACATTTTTTCATGATGGTTCTTCTCCAGCACCAATCATTGAGCTGAAAGAAAATTCACACAAATCCACCTGCACCTAAGAAAACAGAGTTATTAGTTTGCATTTCCTTAACAAACATTTACGATACTTACTAAGTGCCAGGCAAACATTCTAAGCCCTGTATTCATTTATTAATACTCTAAACAATCCTAGGAAGTATCTTCTTGATTTTACAGACAAGGAAACCGAGGCACAGACAGGTTTAACAGCTGGTGTGGCCACATAGCTGGATGCAGTAGAGCTAAAATACATACAGCCAGGCAGTTTGGCTTTAGAATCCATCCTTTTATCCACCACACCAAGCTGCCTCATATTTTAATACAGCATAATATTTTCATATGAAATTAATATTAAATTTCATATTAAATACTGGCAATATTTTAAATGATGACTTCAGTCTAGCCAGTTCACCCAGTCCTCTACCATGGCTCATTTCCTACCATTACTCTGCCTGCCCTCCAGCTCAGGAAAGCCCCCTCATTCAGGGTTTCCTGCAGCTGCCCAAGGGCCTCTCTACTGATGGACTCTATCCAGCACTCAGCTAATAAACTGGTTTGTAACCAGACTTCATGGCATACAATCTTCTTCGTGGAGGCCGTCTTCTGCCATCTAGGGGGCTGTGTTACAGTTCTTCTGCTGACCTTCACAGCCCAGGGATCCCACCGCATCTGCTCAACTGTGTCTCTCAGGAGCCCCTTCTACCACAGGCATCTTCCAGCCCATCTCCTTGGTGCCTGGGCACAGCCACTTAGTCCCACTCCACGTCTTCTTTCCTGGTGTTCCCCTGTGCTGCTTGGGACACCCTTCCTTTCCTGTGTATTCAAAACTGACCCATCCGTGCAGGACAAAGTTCTGTGGGTTAAAGGCTTTGCCCCTGGGTGGTACAATTGGAAGATGGTGGAAACCTTAAGAGCTGAGGACTTGGGAAGACTTCTGGTAATTGCCACGATCCCCTTAAAGAGAAGAGTGGGCACCCAGTCCCTTCCTCTTTCTCCCCTTTAGTTCCTCCCAGCCACCGGGTGGCTTTACTCTGCCATGTGCTTCCAGCCATGTTGCTTTGCCACTGGCCCAAAAGCAATGGAGGTGATTTATCCCGGATTGAAACCTCCAAAACAGTGAGTCAAACAAACTTTTTCCTCTTTATAAGTTGATTATCTCAGTTGTTTACTATAGTAACGGAAAGCTGACTCGAGCACAGTCTAATTGATTTAAATACAGGTGTGCATTACTTTTATAAGTAAATTTCACACTCTTGCATGTCAAACCTTGACACCAAGTTCAGTTACTATTTTCATTCCTCAAATTAGTAATGAGGTTGTGAGTCTCTTGTTTAACAACATCTTAGAAGAGAATATCAGTTCCATCAGGATTATTTGTGAGTTTGTCATTGATTTTTTTCTAGTTATGAAGATTAGTCTTTGTTCAACATGTAGCTGCAGCAAATATTTCTCCTCTGTTATCCTTCCTAGTCACAAAGTAAAAACTTAACCAAAGTGAAGGATTGTTTTCAAATTGTCCAAATTTTAAGAATATGTGTTTTCCTGGAAAAGATTCTCTCTTAGGTTTCATATCAATATTTTTCTAATTTATAACTATTTTCTTATTCCATGTGTAGGGCAGAAGTTAGAATTGAAGAGTTGCCACTTCCATGAGCCACAATTGTTGGATCCAAAAGCACCTTGGAAGTATCAGAGGGATCTTGCCAGTTCTGTGGCCACAACGGTGGCCGCGTGGTGGGTGGCAGGCACAGCTGCCGTGGTCTTTGTTGTGAACACTTTCATGGGGGCCACTGCATTTCCATCAAGAGGTCCAGTGGCTGTGGTGGGTCAAGCAGCCTGCCCCGCACACAGCCATCTCTGAACGCAGCTTACTTCCAGATGCACCATTTACACCTCACATGAGCTAAGAATCATAGTGACCAGAGTGAACAATTTCTTATCAGCCAGAGAGAATTGAAGTAATTAAGCAGTCAAAGAAGAAAACATTCAACATGTGAAGATGTTTTCTGCCAACATTCTATACTTTCTGAATTTTCCCTTGCATTTTTAAGATAAAAAGTGAATCACACAAAACTGGACATATGCAGACACTATATGTTTATGTTTATTTGCACGTTTAATCATCATTATTCAGGCACAGGCTTTAAGGCTTATTGTAATAAGTCCTTGTGCCCAGGATATTATTTTTTTTTATTTTTCAAATGGTAAAAGTAAGGCATGATTATTATTTAAATTTTAAATAATTCAGAAGAACTTAACAGATATTGAAAGTCTTTCTCTGATTACACAATCTGCAACAACTACTGTTGAATATTCCTACACAATGGGATCATATTGTAGTTCTAAAACATCTTTGAATTTATTTCTACATGTAAGATTGTTTTTAATTCATCCATTGATTTTTGAGATCCATAATTTTATAATGAATAGCTGGGGGAAAAAAAAAAAAACCTCTTCTTGGATTGTCTTCTACAGAAGGTGCTAGATTTGAATTTTTCTAGTTCAAAAACATTTCCACATTAGTTCACCTACCACCTAACATTCCACAAATATGTATTAAGTTCCTTTAATTAAGATGAGGTACTAGCATTTTATAAATAATGAAGTTGTACCCAAGCTAAATGTACAAATATATGAGAGTTTATAATAATTAAAAGTTCAGAGGGTCTTGTGGTAGGACAAGGAAGACAAACAGAAAAACAAACTATCTAACCCCCCTGTAATTCTATGATTGATAATTCTGACTTAGCAAGAACACGTGGGTATAGATGAACACCTTTTTGATCAGGTTTACAGTATCCATGCCATTTTAGCAATACCTTAGCTGTGGCCAGCCACTCTGGCTACGTGAGTTCCAGTCAAACTTCAGAAAGGAAGAAGGAAGGAACAGGAACTGAATTAATCACTGCACCAGAGAGACACTTTCTTATGGTTAAAAAAAAAAAAAAAAAAAAATCTGGACTACTCTTAAAATGAAAATAGCCTCAAAAGGACTCCATATACTCTGAGCAAATGTGTCTTTATTTGCACTGAGCAAATGAAATAATAAATATTGGAATCACCATGAAAGAAACCAATTAGCATAGCTGCTGGGATCCCTCTTAGCTTGCTTCTCCACCACTGTATGCTGGGTTTCTGTTCCTCTCCCTCGGATGCCGGCCCCTCATCTTTCCCTTCAGCACTACCTTTAAATCCAGGCTCATAATTCAGGCGCAAATTCAAACTTCCATGAAACTTCCCCAGATGAGTTTCAATTCTCAGTCATCTGTTTAACTATGGTTCATAATGTAAAATGAATCACTTAATTCTTGGAGTATTTTAGTTTCGATCAGTTGCTGTATCTATCTATTGACTTGTAAATACATTGAGCATAAAGCTAAGACTTATAAAATCTTAAACTCTATAGCACACCCTCCTTAAGTACACACTTGGGTGTCAGACAGACTGTGATTTATTACCAGAATGTTCTCAATGCAAATTCCACATCATCTGGAGCTCTGCCCACAGCACATAACAAGAGGCTGCAATCTAGAATGAATGCTTGGGCTGTGTCAAGACAGGTCAGTGTGTTCTGAAGCCACAGCTAAATTTCCAGGCTTACCTTGAATCTGGACTCATTAACACACCCTGTCCTCTGCCCCACAGTTCTGGTCACTGCTCCGGCGTCTTCTCATTTCCCTGCATTGCTTTAATCCAGTAAACTACTTGGAGGAAATTTGGGTTTGGGTTTTGATGACCTCTTTTAACAACTTGTTGGACGAGGGACTGAGGACAAGCCTTCAGCTGTGGTCAGTGCACTCAGGGAGGCTGAGCACTTTGGAAATAGATCCCCATCACTCTCTCCTGCAGGCCAGCCAGCCACTGGAACCCAGATCCCAGTGGAAAAGCAGGGACGCCCACGTTCAATCTGGTAACCTCTTATAACCTCCTAAACACATCTGGAATGCAGTTTCTGTCTCTTCCCTACCCCTGGGATTTTCTCTCCTTTGTCTTCTGTGTTCCTATTGTGTATGTATGTGTGTGTGTGTATGTGTGTGTGTGTGTGTGTGTGTGTGTGTGTGTGTGCATGCTTCTACTCTGCTGGATTACTTCTTACTAAAGAGAATCAAGCCATTTTACAGAAAGTCACTTTTTTTCTTCCAGCTTCTGATTTGTATAGTTTTTGCTTCATAACCAAGCTCTTTCTGAGCTTTAAAAAATAAAAATAAAAATGAGTCATCTTCAGAAGTCAAAAGGTATGACCAGTATTTGTACTTCTTATTATAATGCTTTTTGTCCTAAACTTGATACCAGTTGTAAGAATCACACATCCTAAAGACAGAAGGGATTTAAGAGCTACCCCTTTGATGGGTAGTCTCCTATAAACCAAACCAGCAATTTTATTGGTGTCTCAACTCAGGAATGAGGTTCCCTGATCTCTCCTGTCTCCGTAATAAAGAACGTTTAAGTACGTTAAATGTGTAAGTTCCCTTTTAAGTACTATTCTACCTGAACCTGCAGTTTTTGGTAAGTTACACGACCTAGGTTTAACATTGTACTCAGAATTAACAGAGCCCTTAGCTGTCTGCTGTAATCTCATTTAACACTTATGTCATCATTGCAATCACAAGGTCAACATTCATGTTTCATCTTAGGGTGTCCCCAGCTCTCCAGGAGTCTATAAAGTTCCTGATTAAAATGAAAGAGTTTCTGTCCTTCCCTTTCTAGCTCCCAGGCTCTGAGGTTTGCACTGTTGAGACTAATTCTGGTGTAAAGCTGATGGGCATCTTAAAAGGAGATAAGAAGCCCATTGTAAGAGGAAGCACAGCTGGACTTTTGTAGGAGGGAGTCAATTGCAGGACTCTGGGAGGGGACACAGCGAGATAACAAACTCTAGAGCAGATAGGAAGGATTACAAGGTCCCATTTCAACAGCGCCCAGACGGAGATGAGAAGTCAGAGAAGAAGGATACAAAGAAGAAAACACCACCCGTCTGCATAGGAAAGGAATCAGGAGGCCCTTTAGAAAGTCCCCAGAGGGGAGGGCCATATAGTCTATTATCTGCTTCTCTGAAGCAGAGATGAAAACTGGGTGTGGGGAAAAGTGGCTCCCTCCCACCCACTGAGGCTCTGCAGGTCTGGGAGGCCCTGGCTCAGGGGCAAGGATCCTGAATCTGGGTATTTTGCAATAATATTAATGATAAGGAACAGAATCTGGCCTCTTCCACATTTGAGAGTGATAAAAATAGTTTCTACCTGTAAGAGCACAGAACTGTATTTTAAATTTATAGTTCCCTCTCTGGAAACCAAGGAGACACGTATAATGAAATATGAATTTTTTCCCAGAAAAAAAAATAATAGGAAGGTTATTCGTTTCTGGCTTGATTTCTGTTTTTGCACTTCTAGTTGATTCTGCAATCTCTGTAAGTCCCAAGTAAGCACTGTAGCAATATTATAATCGGCCCTCTTCTTCTAGCCTAAAGATCATCGTAGAGTTGTTTATTTCTAGTATTTGCAATGGCCACATAAATAATAGTCAGAACTTACAGTTACTGAGCACTTGATATATGCCAAGTACTAGACTAACGGCTTCATGTATATCATCTTATTTAATTCTCATATGTGGTAGATGCTAATATTGTCTCTATTTTACAAATGATGAAACTGAGGTATATATAAATTTAAAACCTGCCCAAATCACATGTTGGTAAGTGGCAGGCAGAGATTACAACCTGACACTCTTGACTCCAGAGTGCTTGACCACTAGATTCTACTGATCATTTAGCGATGAATTACACAGAACACAGGAGAGTTTATCTTGGCTCTTATAATAACAGATGAAGTCTCTAATGGTATATATAATTTGAAAATAGGAATAAAACATGTGACATTAAGGGAAGTTTCTGTAATGATAAGTTCTCCACCCAATACGGAAATATAATAAAAGTATTTCCATGTTTGACTGATTTTTTTTGGCTTCCTATAAAAACCCTACAGAGTATCAGTTATCTTTCTCATGGTAAGTTTACTAGATGATAAAAAGGGAAATAGGAAATATCTGTAAATTTACTTACAAATAACATTTATTGAGAGATAAATTTTTAAGTAAACTCTGAGTGTTAAATTATCAAAATAATCCTCCTGTGCATGAGAGCTGAGTTTTATGTTGTGTTAAAGTGCCATCTGCAGCAAACATGGAAATATTGGTGAAAAGTGTGTCTGTGGGATATTCGTCTCCCTATTTATTTCAATAGTAACTCCTTACATTAAGTCCCCTCTATCAGCCATGGTCCATTTTTATACCATGGTTATTTCCATTCATTATTAACATCCTTTGGAATGCAGGGACTATTTTTGAAAGGAAATGAGCCAGTCAGATATATCTGGGGGCTTCACAGATGGCATTTTTGAGAATAGTCTTGTTTTCATTTTGCTATTGAAAAGTCCTCTTAGACCCCTCTGCAACATGCAATAATGCACTCACATTAACTGATACATGATGCTTGCTTCTGCTATTTTTCCTCTGCTTCGCTTGGCAATTAAACACATGATTTCCCCGCAAATGACTATAATTTTTTGCTTCCATAATATTTATGTCAACTCCAAAGGAGCTGGGAGTTTGGCATCCTGAAAACCTGACCATCTGAGGCAGTGGCAGCAGCCTGTAATTTCATCTGTATCCACTAATTACTGGATGATCAGAACACCAGAAATAAAAAATCATATGCTAAAAAACCATAATGCGTGCCCTCAGCTGGCTAAATCAGTAATTTGAAGCCATGTGCAAATGAGCACATAACTTTCGGAGTGATTTATTGTTGTTTGGGGAATACATGCTGGGCTTTGAAAATATTTCATTTGACCCAAACGACAGACTCTAAGAGGAAAGTGACTCAAAGCACCACTCAGATGGCACCAAGAGGTCTGTGGAAGTAGCCCTTTCTGGAATCCAAAGGTTTGATCAGAAAGCCACATGTTCTGCAGAACTGGATGTGAGATTTTTTCTGAACAAGGTTCGATCAGTTAAAGGCAGAATTCAGACATGAAAACCCCTACGGTTATTTGTATTTCTGGATTGGGGGCTCATGGAAAGCAGATGGTGTGGCGTTTCCACTGGCCTGCCATCCCAGGAATAGCTAGCTCCCTCTTTTCACTTCCTAAATTCACTGGGGTCTTAAAGTAGCACAGTTGCCTCCGTTTGCATGTAAACAAAGCTGAGGTCTGGAGAGGTCAAATTGCTTTCCCCAAATGACACATTAAAAGGCAGAAAATCCCAGCAAGGAACCTGGCCCACTCATTCCAGAGTCACTTCTACCAGCTGCCCAGGCTACTTGCTGTGGTCAGGACTCCCTGCACATAGTAGCCAGTGGGCAGACATATCCCCACAACCCAGGCCTAACAGAAGCTCCTCTGCACCTTGTACCACGTTCCTGGTTTACATTGACTTGGCAAATATTCAGTGGGCACCCACGGTTCCACTAGGTGGCCGTCAGGTCTACCTTCCCTAGGCACTGGAAATAGAAAAGCAGCATGCAGTTCCTTCCTTCTTGTTAATCACAGTAGTTAGAGTCTGTAGCCAAGACAACAGGGAAGAAGAAAAACACTGAACCTCTGCTCCTACGGAAATACACAGTTAGATGCCTGAGAGCCTCTGATCCCATTTTTGCCAACCAGTCCCAACCCATCCTCCTGTGGGCTTCTGTTTAAAGACACTTACTGGACACGTATTGCTGAGTCAGTAACACTGAGCTCCTGGACAGCAGCTCGGTAACTCAGGCCGGAGTGAAGCTTATCTAACAAGTATTTTCTCGGGAAGGCACTTCACAACCTCCCTAAGTAGAGGTCCACCCAGCAGCACTTCAACGCTATGCTTGGGAGCCGTTTTAACCAATAAGATTGACAACAAAAATACAGATATTCAGCTGAGCACCATGGCGCACACCTGTGATCCCAGCAGCTAAATCAGTCATTTGAAGGCAGAGTAATTCGAGAGGCAGAGACAAGAGGATCTCAAGTTCACACCCAGCCTTAGCTAAGCAACTCAGGGAGATCCTGTCTCTAAATAAAATACAAAATAGGGCTGGAGATGTGGCCAGTGGTTGAGTGCCCCTGTGTTCAATCCCTGGTACCCCCACACACCTCAAAATACAAATATTCAATAAACAATGTCCTAAATAGACCACATAAAGGACACTAGTTCACAGTGTGAGGGCTAAAGCAAGAAGGCACAGCATTCTGGGAACATGCACATCAGGTGACTCAAATTTTTTGCCACTCTGCGCATCTCCACGAATGACCACAAAAGCGCCACAAATATTGATTTCAGAGTTACAAATAAATTCTAGTGAATGGGCCCGTTCACAATGATGAGAGATGTTAACAATGAAGACCCTCCCTAACCCCTGCTTCTGACAGAGCTGGGTGCTTTAGGAGTTGGAGGAGAAAACACAGAGAGTAAAGGTCAGGGAAGCACATGCAGAGGGTGTGAGACGGATTTTAAGAACAGACAGAATGCAAATAGACAAAAGAGGAGTTCACATCAATTCTTCTGGTTTTCTCCTGGATTCTCTGGCACAGTAAGATGAAAATAGTTTATTTTTTTCCTGGAAATTTTGTTTTAAGGATCTTGCCAATTAATACACAGAAGTAGGAGCTATCAGGGCAAGGCCCATCTGAAACACAGTTTAGAATATTTTCTATTGCGTGTCATACAGTTAAGAGAGCAATACGTATTCCACTTTTCATCAGACACAGGAGAGGACCATAGAAGAAACGCTAATGCAATGAGAGGTGGTTAGCAACCACACTGCACCATGGAGCCTCATGGTTCTTGTCTTGAGTATCGCCCTATCCTAACATTAACCAGAAACACTCACCTTCCTGAATGATCTTCAAACATACTTGACTTGCCAACTAATGAGTCGAATATAATCTTTAATATGTATCCACTTTACACTTGCAAAAGTGACCTTGCATGGCCCTCTGGAACATTCTGTGAGCGTTTTGTTTATTACCTGCGTCCTTACATTAGCCGACACGTTGAAGGAGGGAAGGGATTTTTATCTCTATCCCCAGCATTTCTGGCACATCGTGTGCACAAAACCTTGTAAACGCAGAATTTCACTTTCAGTGATTCTAAATCATCTTGAACCTCTTTCTTCCTTCTGTTGACCTTTAAACATGATCCCATAAATCCCTAGTCCTCTTTGACTTTATTGCTATTTCCTAGTAAGGATGAGGGGGCACAGGGGGAAAGGAAAAGCTGTTTAAATCGGTTTCTGTCACAAGACTTCCTTCTTGGTACAGATTTGTGGCCAGACAAGGTACTTCAGTGGAATTGTACAGTGGAAGAGAAAATGAGTCACCCTGAAAAGTACTAATAAATCATGTTTATTGCACAAACGAACAGAAACAGATCACCTCAAACTGAAATCCACTCACCAGCAACGAGAAATCGTCTTCTGGTTTCCATCTATTAGTTAACAGCACGAATGTTGATAGGAGCACTCACTGCTCAAGTCATTTTAGCCAAAAGTGTGTCTCCTCATCAGTCATGCAGGGTGGGGGAGGAAGGAAGAATAAAACCTATAAGAACAGGAGTGAAGAATGATTTGGGTCTTATTTTTGAGGTAACCTACCTAGATATTTGCTTTGGCAGCTTGGGTCCGTTGAAAGAGAGGAAGAGTAACGATAGATACGGGAGGGAGAGGAAACAGCTCTCCAAATCCATCCAGGCAAGGACAGAACTTTTAAAACACACTAGGAAGGGCCATGGGGGGTTCTAGCCAACAGAAATATAATAGGAGCCACAAATGTGAGGCACGTGCATCATTTGAAGCCATCTTCCAGAAAGTAGAAATTAAAATGAAATTTACTTTTAAAAACTTTTTTTTTACTTCATTCAATATATCCAAAATATTATTAGCTCAAAATGTAATCAGTACAAAAACTAGTGAAATATTGGGCATCCTTTTTCATACTAAGTCTTCAAAATCTGATATGGAGTTTACATTCCCATTCAGGAGTAGCCACATATCAAGCATTCAATGGCCACCCCTAGCATCAGGCTACCATATTGAACTAGGGAAGTATGGAGAACGCTATTCCCTTCGCATAGCCCTGGACCAGTCATTTTATTTCACCCTTTTGTAATCCAGTGTTACAGCCAGGATGCTATTATCTTCATAGGGCTAGGTGAAAAGAGAGAACCAAGATTTATCGAAAGACCATCGGAGTTGACAGGAGCAATGATATTCTTTTTTCCACTTTGATTCGTGCAAAGAAGGCAGCAATAAGTCATATCTTTAATCAAAAATGCAGTTTGCTCCCAACAGCTTTCTCTCATCCATTAGCTCACTTCAGTCCTAAAGGCAATTTTTAAAAATTACTTAGGAGCATGTGAAAGGTTAGATCTTATTATCATGTAGTATGCTTTGCAATCTTATGCTTCTTTATTTAGCTTCTTCAGCTCTATTAGAGTCTACATAAGCTAAATATTATTTTGTGAGTCCCCAAACTGATTTTTTTCCCAGGACCCTCATTTTAACCTAATGGCCTTAATTGTTTCTAATAATAACCGTAATTATCCTTCATATTTATATTGGTTTTTCACACATATTATCTTGTTGGAGCCTTAGAGCAATCTCAGGAGGTCGATCCGGTTTGTGGAGGAGGAGACTAGGATTCCCGCAGGGTCCAGTGCTTATCAAGGTCACCCAGCTTGTAAGCGGGAAAAGACATTCAGCAGTGACACAGGCCTTAGTGCCCAAAAATGTGTGAGCAAAAACATCTCTCTGAGGTGAATTTCCAGATATTTTTTGGTGTTGGATTTTTATAGGGAAGTAAATTATAACATTATTGGTATATAATTATGAGAATTCAGCTGCATGAGTATGTTTTCATGGCATTTTCTTGGATTTAGTAGTTTGCATGCCTGTTAAAGAAATCACCGTTTAAGTCTTCTGTCTCCCCAAGTTGCCAAAGGTAGTGACTGAGAACTATTCAAGAGAAAGCAACCCCTGAGCCTATAGTCTCCATCCTGTAAACTTAGAAACCATTTTGATGAATAAATAATGTACAAATGTGTTTCCAGCCTTATAAAATACTCTTATACCGAGACAATGCAAAAGGAACAGGCTATAGAGAGTCCTGGCCTCATGACATTGAAGAGGAAGCATGCACAACACTATCTGGTAGACACAACATCCTCTCCACACACTTAATCTTAGCTTTCCTAATAATCACATTATTTGAGAAAGTAACGAAAGACAGCAAAATTAATTTTAACAATGTTTATATATTTACCCCAATATGTCCAAACTAGTATCATTTGAACATGTAGAATATGGTGTTTTTAATTGTTAGGGTGATATTTTACACTGTTTTATTTGCACAAAGTCTTGGCATTTGGTGTGTATTTTGCAATTACAACATAACTCAGTTCAGCCTAGTTACATCTCAAGTGCTCACAGGTACATGTGGCTAGTGACTATCACACAGGATTGTGCAGTGGAACACTAAAGCAAAGAAGAAGAGGACTTCCCACCTCTTCCCATTCCTCACCCTCCCAGAACGCATCATCACGTACCCTCCATGTATCTGGTACTAGAGATCAAAGGGGGGGGTGATGTCAAATGAGGTCCTCAAAGCTCTCACATATTTGAGGAATACCAAGTGTAGAGATTGATTACACAAATGGACAATGGTTAGACCATGACCTGCAACCTCTGGTAGCCCAGAGCCCACAGAAAAGACAAGCCACAACCTTGGCAGCTGTTGGCCCAGTAGGATCAGGACTTGATTTACAGCTTTCAGCATTTCCCTCTTTCCAACTCAGGAACAACCAGAGAAAGCCAGATATGCTCCTTAAACCCACTAGAGCAGATGGTTCACTTCCAGGGAGCCTGTTGCCGTTCCCCCATGCCAACGCCGCCAATCAGGGCATGCACGAAGCCTGCCCTTGCTTGCCTGCCTCTGAGTCTGGGACAAACACAAATGACGGTGGCTTCTGCCTTGGAAAACTCTGAGTAAAGAACCTCTACTTGTTCTTGTATCAGTGGTCTTCCTTTCCACAAATCTTTGACTGTTCTCTTATTAATCACTAAAATAAACAACGTCTTTTAATTCTGGCTCTGGTTTCCATTTTCTCTCTCTATCTGCATCACTCCTCAGTGACCCTGTGCTGGGCCCTCCTGGGTGCCAGTCATTGCACAGGAGTCTTGGAAGCTGGGTAAAGGACCAGAGATGCAGACTTTTCCCTCAGGAACTTAGAATGTAACAAAAGCACACACCAATAAATGTTCAATAAGTTTTACTAAATACTTCAAAGTCAAAAAAAAATTTTTTTTAAAACATCACCATGAACCCACGTGTGTAAAGGGAACTCAACCTTTTCCTTTTAGTAAGATGTGAATGCCAACTCTTCACAAGGAAGGACTTCGATCCTCCTACTTACTTGAACCACAACAAATGCTTGGCAAAATGAAAAATAATATTTTCCCGACAGATTTGAACATTAAAAAATCAGACCTTTTTCCTTATTCCCGCCTGCCTGGCCCTGTCCCTGGTTGCTTCCTTCCCATGTCAATACCCTCGAGTGGTTTCCGGCACTCCTTCAGCAAGAGATAAAAGAGACAAACAGTTTCCCTTTCAAGAAATAACTATGGCTCGCTCAGGGACAGTTTAAGTAATCATTCTCTAATTTTATGTTTATTAATAGTTCTCCCAGGCAAAGAAATGTGCCAAGTTTTGATTGCATTAAACCTGAAATCGTGGTCCTTCTGGTTGACTTTCAGCTACTTCTACACCCAGAAGTGTTTGGTTTGGTTTGGTTTTCTTCACCTGAGCAACTATTAAAATTTTACTAAGATCATTTTTAAATCTTCGAAAAACACATTGGCTCCTATTTTAATGTTACACTTCTTTGAAGTCTATTTTTCAATGTTTTCATTCATTGAAGGCACTTCAATCTACATAGACTTTCCTTGACTAAGAAAAACTCTCATTAATTAACTCGAATTAAATTGAATATTCAGGGTTATGGTTTGGGTCTGAAATGTCCCCCCAAAACTCATGTGTTGAAGGCTTTGTCCCCAGTGCAGCCATGTTCAGAGGTGGGGCCTTGGGAAGGTGATTGGACGATGAGGTGCTGGCCTCATCATGGATTCATCCAATGATGGATTCATAACTTAGGTGGATGGTGAGAAATGGTGGGAGTTAGAGGGCGTGGGTCCTTGGAAGCATGCACATAGCTCTATAGTTTGTCCCAAAATGTCATTCTCTCTTTTTCACTCCCCATGAGATAAACGGATTTCCTCTGCCACACCCTTCCATCCCGATGTTCTGCCTCATCACAGCCCAGAAACATGGAGCCAAATGACTATGAATCAAAATAAAATTTTTCTTCTTTAAGTTGATTTCTCTCAGATATTTCATCACAGTGACAAAACGTTAACCGATACATGTGGTAAAATAATGTGAGGTATTCTGAGATCTAGAGCCTATAACTAGATGCATCTGATGCTTAATTTCCCTTCATAATAGGTTGAACAAGTTACCTGAAAGACTAATTCAAGAAAGTCTTAATTTTTAATATAAATGCTCTTATGTTATCTTCTTATTACCAGTTTGCTTGGAATTCTCATATCTTACTGGCACAACATCATAGACTCCAGCTAAACTGATCCAATCAATTTGAAGTGAAGACCTAGTAGCATATTTATTGATATCACCTAATGATACAATGTCAAGTTTACCTTTCAAGACCATTAAATGCTTTATAGAGTTTTTCTTAATTGTACATCTTGGGAAATTCTTAGGTACATCGCCAGATAAAGTATAAAAATTTGAATGATGCACACATTTATCGAAAGAAATGTGAAAAATAAAAACCCTTGAATTCTTAAAATAAAATAACATCAAATACAAAAATGCTCTTTTTCTCAAAAGCAATTCAGACTTTCTGGATGGTTGGAATAGAAGATACACCCTAGGAATAACCCTCCGAAGAACCATAGTTTTTGTTGTATTGTCCCTTATGAAGGGTGACCTTTCATGCAGAGTTTGAGCATGAACTAGATACTTCTTGGTCCCTATGAGTTTACATAATTTTACATCCTCTGAAAATCACTTCAGATTTATAAATCAATATAAAAACAATAACAAGCAGGGAAATAAATGAGGGATCCATAGTATTACAATCCTCTCTTAGTTTTCTGATTCAGAGCGCAATTTCACTGTACCTGTGTCAATCTTACTAGGAAGCACAAGGACTTCCTTGCTATCAAACAGCACTTTTTCTGGTTGTCTGTTTATCTGGACCTCACACAAAGAAAAATGTTTTACTTGAGGCTATGAGTAAGTTCCTAGAGATCTGGGGTCAGAAATCATGAGTGACAGACAGAGTGTGACTATTCGTCCTCTGGGTAATTGAGGAAGGAGTGGGTTGTCCACAGGCACCCTGGCCTCCTACGTTTACAAATCTACATTTTTTTCCCTCTCACTCTTCTCATAAGCAAAGTTTCTTAAAGAATGCCTCTTCCTGGAGCATCCCCAGGTCATCAACCCCTGTGACTCTATGGTTCACCATCAGGATGGAGTTTAATTATTCTTCCCAACAATCCACTGATTTTAATCCTCGCTAATGCTGCCTCAAGGTCCTTCAATCTTTAAGTTTTTGCTTAACTCCTTTTCTGTTTTGTTTTTTATTGTTTTCCTGCTCAGTTTCTCCTGACTGCACTTCATGCACACTGAGCTTTCCCTCCAAATGTCTGTCCCCGCCGTGGGTGCTGTCATCAGACATGTCACCTATACAGTTTCGTATGATCTTTTCTGTTTTGTTTCTATAATCATCCTGTGAACAGGGACCATTACTACACATGCATCCATAACACATCAGTGACCAAATACACCTTCGGGGATGAGGACAACCAAAATAATGTTTCCTAAGTCCAGGAGAGGGGAAAATTTGCATGGATTTATGCTGTTGAATTTAGGTCATATTTAAATTAACTAAATAATAACAAAGAACTAAAAACTGTTGTTGGAAAGATATGTTTAGTAAGTTCAAAAGCTCTATTCTCCTAAAGAGCACCTTGCTTATGAAGAGCTCTGTTCTCCAGGGAAGCTGTCAGCTCCAGTGTCAGGAACATCAATAAACTTGACCATTTGGACTATTGAATTTTCAAGAGACACTTCAGCAAGTCCAAGATCTTATTGTCGTATCTTCCTCTTCAACCTGTGTGTCAAACACTTCTTTAAAAGGAGTTATAACCCTGGGAAATATAGCAACAAACAAGATCAGAATGTCCTAAAGAAGGTGAGTCATAGGTCTACAAGTAGTCTCACTGAAATGAATCCCAGGTCTGCCATTTCCTCCAGCTCTTCTAGAACTCTCAGGCAGCTTGGTCAAGTCCTGCCCGGCTCATTTCAAATGTATGAACTAAGACCCAGGGGCCGGCAGCATCTTTTGTCCTGTATATTGATTGAGCCAAACTTAACAAAGTTAAAGAAACCTTCAAGTTAGACGTCAAAATGCTTCAAAGAGTGGAAGGATAATCTTCCTCTGTAGAAGTCAGATAGGTTTTATTTTAAAAAAAGAATTCATTGATAAATAAACACAGCTAAAAAAAGAAATTGCAACACAGGTGATGACTCTGTCCCTTGGTGAATGACCTAACACAAGTTGCTTCACCTCAGCCTGCTCATCTGTAAAGCAGAAATACTGTTACTTTTTAGTGTAACAGTATTTTGTAATCTTATTTTGCCTCCGGCTTTGGACCTGAATTGTTCTTCATCTCCCCAGCCTCTAAAACTCTCCCAAAAATAGTTTTTCTTAGATTAGCCCCTTTGATTTATCTGCTGCCAATAGCCTTGAGTCAAATCTATTCTAGATTTTAATGTCTAAATAAAGAGCTTGTAAACATGTGACTGAACTGTATAAGAGCCTATGACTTATATTTCTTAACAAACCACCTTTCATCTGCAATAATTTTAGATTTGCAGAAAAGTTGCAAAGACAACCCAAAGATTTTCTCTCAAAACCCTCACCCAGTGCCAGTTTCCCTTAACATAAGCATCTCCCATTACTGTGGTACATTTGCCAAAATTATACATTAATTAATTTCAACTAAACTCTAGACTTTTTCTTTTAATTTCATCAGTTTTTTAATGAATGTCCCTCTCCTCTTCCAAGAACAATTTCAGGACACCACATGACATTGTCATGCCTCTGTAATCTGACATTTTCTAAACATTTCTCAATTTGTCATGACTTTAATATTTTTGAAGAATGTCAGCCAGATATTTTGTTGAATGTTTCTCAATGGCAGTTAGTCTGATAGATTTTTCTCACAATGAGACTGGGGTCACCAGTTTCTTTTGAAAGAACATCACAAAGGTGAAGCACCCTTTCTCATCATGGCAAAGCTGTGGCATGCCTGATACCCACATGACATCATTGAGACTCCATCTTCTGAGTGTCCGTCAGGGTCATGATTCATCCTTTGCAGAAGCAGGCAGGCAGGCAGATTCCAAATGTGCTAGAGAAAACTAAAGAAGGAGCAACCAGAGAGCTAGAAAGAAAATCCCCCCAAGATATTATCCATGCAACCATGAAAGACAGACATTCAGGAAGGACAGAGTCAGTGAATGCCCCAGGAAGAGAAGGAAGAAAATTACTGAAAAGAGTCAGATGGAAGGGGCGAATGATTCTGATAAGAGCAATTCGGACTGCGTAATAGAGCAAAGTCACAATGCTAATTATGGGTGGGGCTAATTACAAAAAGTGGATGCAGGGTGTAAATGACATATTCTGGAAGTGCCTATGAAGGAAGTGCATAGAAAGGGCAGCAACTAGAGACAGTCCTAGAGCCAAAGGAATTTTCTTTATATATATATATATATATATATATATATATATATATTTTTTTTTTTTTTTTTAATGTGGGAGAGAATTAACTTGTGTGCTGAAGTGAAAGAAAGATTTGAGAAAGAAGGAGAGAAAAAAAGAGAGGTGGGGATTAAAAGTAAGGCAACACTGTTAGGTAGACTAAGTGGACAGGGGCTACATCCTAACATCAATCATGAAGTTGGATTAGTCTTCACGGAGCAAAGTGTCTGAATTATTTGTTGGAATTGCACAGAAATTCAATGAGACAGAGACTACATTCGGACAGAGAAAGCATCTTCTCCCTCTCTGTCTCTCTTTGCTTCATGTGATATCATTTCTTAGATGTGTCCAAATCTCCAAGAAGTTGTTCTTCTAGACTTTAACAGGAACTAGATGAGCTATCAATTCTGTTCAGTAATTTTCCTACCCTGGGAAAAGTTGCTTTTCAATAAAGCTGAGCAAAGTTCTGACCAGAAAGGCTAGAAATTTGAAAGAACTCTGTGGCTCAGGGTTACATTCTATTTATCTTTAGAGTTCTTTTAGTCCTTATATTTCCATCTTTGAACATGAGAAAGCACAGCATCATAGTGCATGTGATAATTACAGTTGCTTCTCAGCAGCTCAAAACAAGTAAGGCTTGTTTTCTCTAGAGCAGAGCTCTAGCTATGTTTTATCTTTCAAAAATTAGATTCTGTTCAAATTCCCCGATTTTCTCCTGCTGAGACAAATATAGATGGTGGTGGTATTAGGCTTGGTTTTTGAAGAGGATAAAGGCAAGTCCAATAAAATAAGCAGCTTTTTTGATGACTATTTAAAATGAGAGTTAAAAAAGTAGCTTAGGACAAGAAACATTTGACAAAATAATACGAATTTAACACAATGGGTAACTTTGAACAAAATTTATAAATAGATGACTTGCTATAATGCAGCCAATTTTCTCCTGCTGATTCATATTAATTCTTATTGTGAGTTAACTAACTAGTAGTATAAATGGATGGATGGATGAGTGAAAGTTTCATGGGTGCACACGATAGAGGTAAAATCATATCACACTTTTATTATTCTCATCAACATCAAAGTGTCACACATATATACTAAGCTGGGGATGCTGAGGGAAGAGTGGGCTTTCCTGAAGGACAGAGTTCAACATGTTTACCCGGCCAGCTCTTGATAAAGTGCCTAAATTCAAAATAGTTGGGATTTTCTATTAATGATGAAAGCCATACATGAATAGAATAATTGATTAGTTAATCCAACAAGTAAACATTTAAACATAAGTAGCAAAAGCAGGCTGATAGAGCCTCAGTCTCATTCTCAAACTCCAGGGCTGTCACGTTCTCTCTAAAGAGTGAAATATTTTGAATGAACAAAGAGCATATTGACAGAGAATAACAGCACATGCTGTTCATTGTTAGCATACTGCTTTACTTATACACCAGGGAAGTCAGTGATTCTATGTAACAAAGGCAAAACAGGGTTTTTCTAAGAGAAAGAAGAGAGAGAGAGGGAAAAAAAGTTGAGAAACAGTGACTAATGTTCTCATGCTGGTGGAGTAAACTGATCAGGTGGCAGCTAATTTGGTGTGTGCTGTTCTGTACTGTACCTTCTGATGGTCCTGCCTGCGGGCAGCAGAAACCACACCTTTGACCTAAGAACTTCTCTTCCTGAGTTGATCTCACCCAGTCCTCCGATGAGTCTTCTATTTTCAGTGTCTGGGTTTCCTGGTCTCTTGGATCTCTCCCCGAAACCTAGTGTATGAAACTCCCTCACAAGTACTGTCTCCAAGGCTAACACACAGCGGCCTCAACTTCCTAGACAAGTCAACAACAGTCCACTGAGCACTGCCCCCTTACCAATAAAGAAGCTTCCAGAAACAGGATTTTACCACCCAGGATGTAAGAAGCAGAGCCCCCCCTCCCCACACACTGAACTCTCATTTCCTTACCTATGAAAAAAAATTGGGCTGCTAGCAGAAATGCTCTCTGTGAATGCATCCGTGACCTGCTAAAAGGGCTGATGGGAGACAGTAATCCTTTCAGGACTCTTCTAGACCCTCCTGGGACTGTGAGGCTGCCTCATCACTCCTGAGCGGGAGCTCTGGCTGCCCCCACTGGCACATCTGTCTGCAGTTGTCTCCCCGCAGTCTTCGGCTGGGCTGTGCTATGGCAAGTCTGTTCTCCAAGCCCAGCTGCAGGTCTCGGCCATGGTGTGAGTTGTATCCACCTGCCCTACTGAAATAAGACAAAGAACAAGAAGAAAAGATGGCATATAATTTACAAGGTACAGAGAAAGTGTTGGGGGGGCGAAGGTAACAAGGAGAGAGTAATCAGGCCAATGGAATAAGGGAATTTGGAAAACACTGCCATGCCCTCATCTAGAAGTTCAGGTCTGAGTTGCACTTGGACATATGATAATGTTGGGAAAGACATTATGAATGGGGGGAGAAAAAAAGCTTCTCAGCAAAGGAAACAGTCAAAAACATGAAGAGAGAGCCTACAGAATGAGAGAAAACCTTTACCACAGGCACCTCAGATAGAGCATGAACCCCCGGGATAGATAAAGAACTCAAAAACTTAACACCAAAAATAAATAAATAAATAAATAAATAACCTAATCAACAAATGGGCTAAAGAACTGAACAGACACCTCACAGAATAAGAAATACAATCAATCAACAAATATGTGAAAAAAAATGTTCAATCTCTCTAGCAATTAGAGAAATGCAAAGCAAAACTACTCTAAGATTTTATTTCACTCCAGACAGAATGGCAACTATCAAGAATATAAGCAACAATAAATGTTGGCGAGGATGTGGGGGGAAAGATACACTCCTACGTTGATGGTGGGACTGAAAATCGGTGCAACAACTCTGAAAAGCAGTATGGAGATTCCTCAGAAAATTTGGAATAGAACCACCTTTTGACCCAGCTATCCCACTCCTGGGGCTATACCCAAAGGATATCAGCATGCTACAGTGACAAAAAGTCGTCAATCTTTATAGCAGCTCAATTCACAATAGCTAAACTATGGAACCAACCTAGATGCCCTTCAACAGATGAATGGATAAAGAAAGTGTGGTATATATACAAAATGGAATATCACTCAGCTTTAAAGAAGAATGAGATTGTGGCATTTGCAGGTAAACGGATGGAGCTAGAGAGTATCGTACTAAGTGAAATAGGCCAGTCACCAAAAACCAAAGGCCCAATGTTTTTCTGACATGTGGATGCTAGTTGACAATGGGGGATGGGACTAGGGAAGAACAGAGGTACTTTGGATTAGACAGAGGGGAGTGAAAGGAGAGGAGGGGGTATGGGAGTAGGAAGGATAGTAGAATGTCGTTACCCTATGTATATATATGATTACAAGATTAGTATGATTCTACATCATGTACAACCAGAAGAACGAGAAGTTATACTCCATTTATGTATGATGTGTCAAATGCATTCTACTGTCATGTATAAGTGATTAGAACAAATTTTTAAAACCTGAAGTCAGAGCTAATGGGGATGGGGTTGAAGGACTAATTGGGGAAGATACTTTTTTTGATCTTTATCATGTTTAAATTTTAAATTTTTACAGATGATGAAAGGGCCCTGAATTTTTTAAACAATGCTTATCTTCTGGTCCTAAGGACATTATAAATGTAAGAGCCATTAATCACTTTAGTTATGTACATGCTATTCCTCCAACACATCTTACATTTCTACAACACATTCCACAATGCACTTTTTTTTTTTTTTTTTTTGGTACTGCAGATTGAATCCAGGGGCACTTAATCACTGAGCTAAATCCTCAGCCCTTTTCATTTTTTCATTATGAGACAGGGCCTAGCTAAATTGCTGAGGCTGTCTTTGAACCTGCAATCCTCTTGCCTCGGCCTCCCAAATCACTGGGATTATAGGCATGTGCCATGGTACCTGGCTTCAGTGAACATCTTTTAAATATTTGTAAACTATATGATTATATGCCATTTTTGCTTCTTGTTCTCTGTCTTATTTCCAGTCTATTTCTCCTATAATGATAAGTGGAATTGAATGTTTTAAGAAATAAATCTTTTTAATTTTTATTTTATTTTATGTGTACAAAAAAAGAAACTATGCATTTACTGGCAATCTGCCAAGCTAAAAATTCAGAGAAGTCACTGACATCAGCCCAAGTCTTCAGGTTAGGATGAATCACTTCAATTACTCAGAGGAGATAAAGTTGAAAACATACCTCAAATCTTTTATTCCAACCCTCAGACCCTGTTCCTTCTGACCCAGTTGACTCAGGTGTACATCATGCAGTCAACACCTAATAAAAGGAAGTTCCAGAAAACCCTTCCCTATTTAGGACCAAAGACACGTCCCTGTCATCCCATTTTTCATTTATGACTTTTCTTCTAGCTACTCAACTCTAGAAAAATCTCCCACATTCCCCTCCCACCACCATCCCACCCCTCATTTGATGACCAGCTTGTTTCTCACATTTAACGCCTGGCTTTGATCCCGGATGTCTTCTTCAGGTGTGGTTGTAAACTCGTCTTTGGTTCCATCCTCTTCCAGCTGCCGTGGATGAACAGCCCTCGGAATGCTCCTCAAGTCCCTGTTGTGGAACCTAAACCCACTTAGGTGGCACCGACCCGAGCAACAGCCCTGCTTGCCTGGCCTCCCTTGACAGGAGACTGTCACCATTCGAACACGGGCCAGCATGAAATACCACCTTCCCCTTTGTCTTGTAGGGATGTTCAAAGGACAAAGACCTTCCAGGTGGTCGTCTTAGTATCAGTAAGTCTGAACGTAAAAGAAAGAAGGATGTTGTTTTAGTGGAGAGGGGACATCATCCGCTGCTTCCACTGGTCCTCACTAGACACCCCTTCCCAGAATCAGAACTTGGAGGCGCTTCAAGCACCTAGAGAACCACCTTCTCTGAAGAATAAAGGGGTTTTTATCCACGTCATGAAACAGTCATTTTTAAACAGCTTGATTGAGATGTAATTGGGATGCATAACAAATGGCACATCCTTAAAGTGCACAGTTTATTTATAGCAGTGAAACCATCATCAATATCAAGAAAATAAACACATCAATCACCTCCCAGAATTTCCTTGGGCACCTTTTTAATTCGTCCCTACTACTTCTCCTCACACTGCCCCATCCACAAGCAAACACTGACTAATTTGGTGTTGCTACAGATATGTCTGCACTTTGTGGAATAGTATTTTAAGATTCATTCATGTATATAGCAAAAGTTAATTCATTTTTATTGCTGAGTAAATTTAGGTAGTTATAATACAATAAGCCAAAATAATCTCTCCGTTTCAAAATCCTTAGCTTAATCATAACTTCCAAGTCTCCTTTGTCATGCAAGGTAAATATTCACCAGTTTCAGGGATAAGGACATGAACTTCTTAGAGACGGGCATGTTACTTAGCCTACCACCCCAATACATAAAAATGTAATTGATTATTGGATACTGATTTTGTATTCTGTAATTTATTAATTCTAGTATGTTTTTCTAGAATCCTTAAGACTTCCTATGTATATAATAATCTCATTTGCAAAAAGATAGTTTTATATTAAGACAGTTCTTTTATCTGGATGTCTTTTATTTCTTTTTCCTGTCTTACTGCATTGGTTAGGACTTCCAGTGTGATGTTTAGAAGCCATGGTAAGAACAGACACACTTGTCTTATTCCAAATGTTAGGACAATGTTTCATTATCCCATGTTTTAATTATTAGGTATGAACTTAACAATAGATTGTTTTGTTCTGTTCACATACTTTAAGATCAAGGAAGTTCCTCTATTTCCTAGTTTGGTGAAAGGTTTTTTAAAAAATCATGAGGAAAATTAAATTGTATTAAATACTCTTCCTACAAATATTAGCTACTATATATGATTGTATTAGCAAGTAATTTTCCTTTAGTCCACTGATATGCTGAAGCATATTGATGTATTTTCAAATGCAAAAAATCAGGCTTTTGTTCCTCTTTTAATCAAGATATATTATAATTTAATATATTTTTAGGTTTTATTTGCTAAAATTTACCATCTAGGTTCATGAGTTTTATTAATCTGTAGTTTTCTTCTCTTGTAATATCCCTTCTTGGATTTAGCATAAAGGCAATCCTGACTTTATGGAATGAATTGACAAGAGTTTTCTACTCTTCAGTTTTTTAGACTATTTTGATTAGATCTGGTATTGGTTCTCTAAATTCTTGGTAGAACTTACCACTAAAGCCATCTTGGCCTGAAGTTTTCTTTGTGGGACTGTAAATTCATCTTCTTTAATAGATGCAGGGCTATTAAGGTTCTGTATTTCTTCTGGAGTAAAGTTTGAAAGTTTGTGTCTTTCAAGTAACTTGTCAGTTTCATAATTGTTGACTTAATTTAAATGAAGTAGTTCCTATGATTCTTTTGTCATCTTTTTAATTTCTGAGGAATCTCTAGTCATATCACCTCTCTAGCTTTTGATATTGACAATTTGACTTTTATTTCTTTTTTCTTCACTAGTCTGGATGAGGTTTACTAATTTCATTGATCTTCTCAAAGAAACAGATTTGGTTTCATTGATTTATTCTATTAATTATTTCCTGTGTCTTTTTTATGATTCCCTTTTAGATATTTATTGTTTTCTTTATTCTGATTACTTGGAGTTCACTTGCTTTTGTTCTTGATGGTTCGAATTATGGGATCTGAAGTCATTAATTTGGGAATATTCTTCTTTTACAAAAGAGTCACTTAGTGCTATAAATTTCCCTCTAATTCTGCTTTTGCTATATCCCTCAAATTTTTTCGAAGGCCACATATAAATAGGGTTATGGCTATCACTTTTTGTCACCATTGGTTGTATTATTTCAAGCAGCATTTTATCTTGGCCTTTGGGAGGAGTTCCCCAACCCTGGCAAAACTTTCTGATCTTTTTTGTATTTTAGCTGAGAGAAATTACCTTCAGAAAATAGAAAAATTCAAATAACCTACGGATGTCTTGGCTGCTTAGGGATCTAAGTGATAGTTTCAGAGAAACAGTTTATCACCCCAAATCCAATGGCTCTCACTCCACTTTAATTAAAAATATTTATTAATAAATAAGGCCACATTATAAAGGCTCTCCATGTTGTAATTTTTACCACTGCAACTGGCCAACCTGCCATTTTTATCTTAAGTAAGTGCCTGTTGCCTCTCTTTCCTACCACATGTCTATTTACATTAGTCAAATAGATTCAAATGTATGTCAACGTTCTAAAATAGTGAAATAAGTAGAAAATCATGGGCAATATTTAAAAAAGTAGAGATGCAGGTCTGGCTGATGCTGAACAGGAATACCACTTTTATTAATAATAATTATAATAATAACTCACATTGTGGATTATTTACTATATGCCAGGGCTTTAGCTAAGTGGAGTCTTCTAAGTATTGTCCCATTTAATCCTCATGACAATCTGAAATGTAGAACAATCCTAATCTTCACTTTGTTTAAGAGGAAAAGGAAGCTCAGAGCAATAGATACACTACTCCAAGTCACAAAACACATGAAATAAATTTTCAGTGATATAGGAAGGAATAATATGGCTCAAAGGAAGAAGCCATCTAGTTTTTAAAAAAAGAATACAGATACATCAATAATCCGGATGGTATCAACATTAATTTTAAAAGTCAAAAGGGAAATGATAGAAATTTCTGCACTTACCAGTTCCATTATCTTTAGACCTTCTAGAGAAAGATGCTCTCCAGGAATTTTTACCTAGAGTTATCCTCCTGCAGAATTAACCTATTTTTTTCTCTATGAAGAAGACAGAGAATATAAAATCCATATTCATCACATAGCATCTTTTGCTAATTTTATAAAGAAATTTATTTTGTTATTCAGATTTCAACCTTTTCAACTTCCATTGTCAATCCAATTTTCTAATATTTTTCTCTCCTCAAATTAGTTTAAATATACATATGTACAGATATCACACAATTACAAGACAGTATAGGATATGATTAAGAAAGATCACGTGATTTCCTTAGGTGACTCAAATTAGACAAATTCAAAAATTTTAAGCCAACATATTGCACCATGGAATCATGCAGATGTTTGAGCTAATCAAGAAATGTAGTGTGAAAAAGCATCTCACTGCCACAAAAAGACTGATGAAGGATGACGGAAAGGTGAGCTCTATCCCAGCAGCACTCACGATGAGTTGGGGTTTTACAAGTCCTTTTCTTTTCTTTTCTTTTCTTGTTTATTTTTTATTTTCATATAAATCTTAGAGGTGGTAAAATACATTTTTCTGTGTGCAGGAAAATAGCTCATGTGAGTGTGGGAAAGAGCGTGAAAGGAGTACCAGACCACCTTCCAAGGGACCCAGAAATCATTTTTCATTTTTCAGAATGTTCACATCATGGTAATTCATCTCTATCCCAGCTGCACACACTTCCTGAAACTCCGGGAAGTGTCCTTTAGGTAATGAGGGATTAAGATAATTGTGGCCTCCAAATCACTAGCTCATGCCTGCTGATTCCACTCACTCCACTCGCATGATTAATACTGAAGACCACTGTTACCCTGAACAAAGAATCTTCCTGTAAGGAGCCCTCATGAGCAGCTCTGGACTTGTCTTTGTCAAAGCACTCAGAACACTGGGAAAGAATGACCCATCCACTTATTCCACTCACAGCAGGCCCTCTTGGGCTAGGACAATGTCCTGTTCACTTTCTAAAGTGACCAGCACAGCACTGATCCCTGGGAAATAGGAAGCCCTCAATAAATATTCCCGAATGAAAGAATAAATTCAATGGGAAGAATACCAGGCAATCATGTCAGAACATGCCTCCTTCCCTTGCCATACAATTATAAAACACCAGACCTGGAAATAATCAAAGTTCCTTAACATTTATTCTAAAGATGTAAAGATTTTATTTGCCAAATAGTAATTTTAAAATTAGTCCTAAATTAAAATCATGAATTGGTATATTGAGTAAAAGAGGTAAATCTTGGCATGTTTTTCTATCTTAAAAAGTATCTAAAAGTTAGACTTCATACTTCATATTATTGACCCCTAAAAAGCAAATGTATCTTGAATGTTTCCCAAAGGCCCATGTATTGGAGGCGTGGTCCTCAGGGTAGGGCTATTAGGAGGTGGTGGGACCTTTAATAGGCAGGGGTTTAGTGGGAGACATTTTTAGGGTATGCCCTTGAAGGAGGCTGTTGATAGCCTCCCTCTTCCTCTTCCTCTTCCTCTTCCTCTTCCTCTTCCTCTTCCTCTCTTTCACTTCCTCACCATGAGATGAGCGGTTTTGATCTGGCAACAATCTCTCCATGAGGTGCCACCTTGCCACAGGCCCAGGAGCATCAGGGCTAATGGATTATGGATTGGAACCTCTAAAACTGTGAGCCAAAATGAACATATTCTCTTTATAAGTGAATCACCTCAGCTATTTGTTAACAGTGACAAAAAGCTAATACCAAACATATCTAATTGGAGCTCTGAAAAAAATGCCAACGAGTAGTGCATAAGATTATTACTACATATGCCCTTAATTCCACCAGTTTCATCTCACCGTTTAAAAAGAAGAGAGACAAACACACATCTGTGC
Source organism: Urocitellus parryii (assembly GCF_045843805.1). Lineage (NCBI taxonomy): Eukaryota > Metazoa > Chordata > Mammalia > Rodentia > Sciuridae > Urocitellus > Urocitellus parryii. The sequence goes on from NC_135543.1 coordinate 20,142,681, forward strand.
ACATAACATGTGAATGAGCCAGTGGAACCAGCTAGAGAAAGGCTAAAACAGCATCTGTGCCAAAACCACGAGTATTTTTAAGCATCAGCAATACCTGGTACCTTACAGTCTTAACGACATTCTGCATAAAGCCATCATTCACAGGTATTTGGTTAGTTTGCTTTGGGTGATTTGCTTTATTTCCATTCTTCCCTTGGGTCTTGAAGAAAGTATAGTGGTGAGTAATACATTGAGGAGGAGCAAAGTATGTGGTGAGACAAGAAACTCACAATAACAAGACTCTAGTGGAGAAGAGTGGTGAGGGCCCACCACCCACTGTGGTTCCTTTAGAATCATATGATGGAGCAGCCACTAAGTTTATTAGATTGTTATGTCTAGGTGACTCCTTAAGATGACAAAATTAAGGTCATACTTAAAAGGGTATTGGAATTTTCCTTGAGTCCCTTTTTATATAAAAACTGTGGCCATGGGGCCGGGGCTGTAGCTCAGCAGCAGAGCACTTGCCTCACATGCATGAGGCACTGGGTTCCATCCTCAGCACCACATAAAAATAAACAAATAAAATAAAGGCCTTCTGTCCATCTACAACTACAAAAAAAAAAAAAAGTTCTTTAAAAAACTGTGGCCATGACTGTATTTTATCCTAAGTGTCCCATATTAATTTACTGGCCAGCCAGATAGTTTTCCTTACCCAATAAATTGTGTGACTTGTTTTATAGGAATTGTTTTTAGAATGGCATAAATTCCCAAGGTCGTCCTCTCTGTAATGCCCGATGTTGTGGCGATGGGCTTGTGACTTTGATTCTCTCTTCTTCCTTGTAAGTTCTAATGATGTGTCTAGACATGCAGAGGGAAGTTTTAAAAATTTGAAGCAATCAGCAACATAATTTGAACAGAAAATCACACACAGCTGAAATACTGAGTTGATTGGACAAAATGAAATAAACTGCCCATCAGACCTTCCTTTTCACTGCCTGCTCAGACACAATTCTTGTCTAGGACACAGGACGAGGACTCCAAATTGGCAGAAATCTATGCCATCTCTCTCAATTGTTGATAGCCAGCCTCAAGCATAGAAATAGAGATCACCAGTTACGATGAAGTAAGCCAGTTCTCCCTGGTCCCAGAACCTACGTGGGTACAGACAATCCCCCCAGTAACTGAATGAAGATTGGCTTTTTAGCCTAAGATCTCATGACCATGTAGATACAGTCTCACATTTTTCAATTTTTCAGTTTCTCTACGTATTTACAAAATGTCTGTTAACTAACCTTGCTTTACAAATACAGAAGCAAAATTGGAACTTCAGGTATATGGGAAGAAAAAGAAGAAAAGAAAGTTCTAGGAACTCTCCATGAAAATTATCTCATGATGTCCTCAAAAAAAAAAAAATACCTTTCATTCCTCTGTTCAACAAAAGGCGATGAATACTCACCATGGGAGCTCAGTCTAACATGTCCCAGACGCAACCCGGGCTCTCAGGGACTATAATGAGTTGACATTGAGTAGATGAGCACCATCAAGCCCCGAGCACTGAGGAATGGACCCTGTGTAGTTCTCTGAGATTGGAAGACAGAGGAAGACGGCTGAGACCAGGGATCTCCTATATCAGATGAGGCCACAGAAGTTCAGAGGATAAGTCCCTTGATCGAAGTCACTCTGTAGAGAAGGAATGGAAGTAGTATTCCCTCCCAGTACTCCCTGTCTCCAGAGCTCTTACCCTTATTCTTCTGTTTTTCTCAGGCTTCTCAAGAAGATGTTTTGTGGCACAGGAGGATTCCTTGCAGTGGGTCATACCTGTTTGCTCCAATCCTGGAAATTTGATTCTTCAGTGCAGCACTGTTGGGAGGTGAGGCCCAGGGAGAGATGTTTGGGTGGTGGGATGGAGAGCTCATGAATGGATTAAAGCCTTTCCAACAGGAATGGATTTATTGCCCTGAGAGAAAATTATTACAAAAAGAGGCTGTTTCTTGTGTTTTATCTCTTCTACATGCTCCCACTTGCCCTTCTGATTTCTGCCATATTATAAAAGAATTATGAAGTCTCTCACCACATATGGCCACCTGATCTTGCACTTCCCAACCTCCAGAAACATAAGCCAAAATAAACCTCTTTCCTTTATAAATTGCCCATCCTCTGGTGTTCTGCTATAGCAATAGAAAACAGATTAAGACACCTCCCTTTCTTTTAGTTCATCCCGGTTTATATTGCTTGCAAAGGTCCATCTAAGTCTAAGGCAAAGGATTGATTAACTGTGCTTTTTCACCTCTCTGGTTCCAAGCTGGGGCTTGAAGATGATAGTGAAGTTGGTCTACAAATCCTTGGTTGGTCATTCTCTTCCACTGTTATATGTTATAAATACCATATAAAGGATAAGGATGAATGCTCCTCAGACCTAGGACAATTCCAAGTCTTACAGTGAACACCACCATAACTCCTTTGTGCATGGAAATTAGCATTAGTTTTATTACACACTTTTTAGGCTAGTAGTCAAGGTTTTCAGGTCTTGGTATATCATTATGGTAATGAGGCTTTACAATATTATTTGTTATTATTTTCTTTAAATTATTCTCACATTCTCCCCCAAATCAATTGAAATATCAGAATGTTAAAAAAAGATGTTTCTTTTTTAAATTTTTTTAATTGTTGGTGGACCTTTATTTTTATTTACTTATATGTGGTGCTGAGAATCAAACCCAGTGCCCTACACACACAAGGCAAGGGCTCTATCACTGAGCTGCAACCCCAGCCCCAGATAGTTCTTTTGTTTACAACTGATAAATGTCTAGAAATATGTGTTAAGTGTCTGGGATAAGATTATTTTTGAAGTTAAACACTAAATTCAGTTTTGCATTTCTATCAGTTATTGGCCCTCCTACTTGTGAATTCAGTATCAACCTATAATGGAAAAAGTTAGGTTCTTGCTGATGTGTACTAAATAATTAGGCTTACCATGACTGTACCTGTGCTGAGCATGTACAGACTTTTTTTTTTTGCATTCATCCCTAAACAATGTAGCAGGACTATTTACGGAGCATTTTGCATTGTATTGCAAACTATAACAAATCTAGAGATGACTTAATGTACAGGAGAGGATGTACATAGGTTATATGCAAGTACTAAGCCATTTTATATAAGAAACTTGAGTGTCTGTGGATTTTGGTATCTGTGGGGACCCTGGAACCAATCTCCCTTGGATATATACAGGGACAACATTATATAAAATAAATAAGTTGAGAGTACATTATTCATGTTATTCATTTTATTAAAAAACAAACAAATTTAAAGTCGAATATTTTTTTGGCAACAAATCTTTTTTTAAGAGAGAGAGCGAGAGAGAGAGAGAATTTTAATATTTATTTTTTAGTTATCGGCGGACACAACATCTTTGTTGGTATGTGGTGCTGAGGATCGAACCCAGGCCGCAGGCATGCCACACAAGCGAGCTACCGCTTGAGCCACATCCCCAGCCCGGCAACAAATCTTAAAAGAATTTTTTTGTTGTTGTTTAACTACAGTAACTACTATGTAGTGAGCATGCGTTCTACGCTGGGTGCTGGATTTGGTAATGTACATAGACTGCCTGTTAGAAAAACCAATGTATCGATCACATCAGTCCTTCTAATGGACTCGTAGAATAAAAGAAAAGTTTTTGGCTAAAGTTTCACAGTTATTCTGATGCATTCTTCAAATGAATGTTTTTATCTGCCTTCTGTGAAAAGGATGATATAGCATTAATGCAGAAAGAAGATTTCAGAAAACTTAAATAAGGTAGAAAGATGTTATGACCTGGAAAGTTTTGATTCTAATGAGCTGGTTTAGTGCAGGAATAGAAAGAAAGAAATGAGAGGGGGGAAAGTAAGCGAATCCTTCCACTAGCTCTGTGAAATGTCAAATACCTTAAGTAAGCACTTAGCATATGTATGCCTGCAGTCAGTTTTTTTTTTAATAAATTCCTTAAGATGTTCCTGTCTCATAGTTTTCTTTGTTGTCAAAAAATCCCTGATACATAAAAAGCAGTGTTAGAATTCTGTGGTATTGCTAAAAGTTCTCATGTATATATTCTGTCATCCTTTAAATCAGCAGAGTGAACATTTTCGTAACTTGGAATAGATAACTTTCATTTTAGAACTTGCAAGTATACACTGTCTTCAAATGGTAAATGTGATTTTTTAGCATGCAATTTACATCACTGCTGCAGGTAAGTTTTGAAATCTGCTTTTGTATTTCATTTGGGATTTTCTATTTTTATTAATTGAGATAAGCAAAATATCTTTCTATGATTTTTTGTACTTTTTTAATGAAATGAAGCAGCTACTGATAAGTAGTAGAAAATAAGGTGTTTCATTTTTTTGTATTTTTTATATTATAACATTAATAACATTTAGACTCACCAATCCAGATGTATTAGTCAGTTTTCCATCACTATGACCAAATACCTGAGGTAATCATCTTAAAAGGATAAAAGGTTTACTTTGGCTCACAGTGTCAAAAGTTTCAGTCTGTGGTCACTTGGCCCTGTTGCTTTAGTCCTGCAGCAACACAATACATTACGGCAGAATCATGGGGGAGATGTTTGCTCACCTTGTAGCCTCAGAGAAGTAAAAAGAAGAGAGGAAGAGGAAGAGTCCCAATGTCTCCTTCAAGGACACATCTCAGTCAACTCACTTCCATTCCTGGGCCCCACCTCCTAAAGGCTGCATCACCTACCAATGGCACCAAGAGACAATCCTTTAGCACACAGGCCTTTGGGATCCAAAATCCAGACTATAGCACCAGGCAGCCTCTACAATACTAGGAGGGACTCAAACTCAGCATTTTATGAAGGCTCTAAATGGATTACATAAGAATCACTGGATATTATTGGAAAATACACAACCCAAGAAAGTTAAAAATATACATTTACAATTTAAATGAAACTAACTTATTCTTTCTCTCTCTCTCTCTCTCTCTCTCTCTCTCTCTCTCTCTCTCTCAAAACTATGAATGTGATTCACAGTATTTAGCTCCAGTAACCAAGGCAACAATGTCTTTGCTCTTGGGCATCTGGGGACCTTGCTCCCCTGGGTTCTGGGGGCTATTTTCTCCTGGAACTGGAAGCCATGGGCCACTGCTGTGTGAGCTGTTTTCATGGATGGACAGAGAATCTCTTGCGGACGGGGTCTGAGCAGACTCTGGATGCTCTCTTGGCGAGCGTAGGTCCACATGACCCTGCTAACCCATTATCCAACTTTCTTCAGCTCGGCATCCTTTATGACCATTTCCCACTCTCCCTTTGGTGACTGTCCCTTCTTGGTCACACTGGAGGAGTGCACTCCTTGTGCTGCACTGACGGCCCTGTGAGTTCATCACTGAATGTTGCTGGTTTCCTTCCAATTTCTCGGGGATACCCCATGGGCAGTTGGAGAGACCTGAACTGCACTGCCCAGCAGTGCTGTCCTGGGTCCCTCTCTCGCTCTTCCCCAGCCAATTCCCAGTGGTCGCTGCTTCTCAAAGGGCGGTCCATGTACTAGTCTCCCGGATGTCCATTAGACACACAGAACCCCAGGCCCACTTCCTAGATTAAAATCTCTTAGGAAGGGGAATAGGTCACTGTATTTTTAAATCTCCCAGGTTGGTTTCTGCAGACACACAAGACTGAGTGTCACCACCATAAAATAGATAGAGGAGCTGAGATGCACCTAATGGACCACACTTTCTCCAGCAGACTGCCTCTGGACATCGCCTGCCAAGCTGGCTCTTCCTTGCTCCTGATCTCAGACTGCTGATCCTCAGACCCAGATGTCAGCACTGCAGCCTGCTGGCCCACCCTCCAGGTGTCAGACTTTCCAGCTTCCAGAATTATCTGAACCCATTCTTTATATAAATAGAATAAATAAACCAATGTACAATTGAGAGAGTTTCAGTTGCACGCGCGCGCACACACACACACACACACACACACACACACACACCCTATTGATTCTATTAATCAGGAGAACCCTGATTAATACAGCAGCCTTAAATAATGATTCAAGTCACAGAGACCTTCTTCTACAGATGACGGGGGAACTTCAGAGATTTCTGAGCACAGAAGTGAGTTAACCAGGCCAAAGCCGGGTAATCGTGTCTGAAACTGGAGTGCACGATGGTTGGGAAGGAAAGACAAGAAGCAGGACCATCAGAAAACTATCAGGAGAGTCTAGCGTAGCTGCATGGGGGAGAGACAGCAATTCTCTACAATAAAATCAGTAGAACTTGCCGATTGTTATGAGATGGGATCTGAGTAAGGGTGAGGGAGGAGACAGGGCAGAGGCTTGAGGACAAGGATCTGGGAGAATTGTGATGGCCTCACTAGAACAGGAACGACAAGGAAAATCTGGTTCGTGGGAAACTCTTGAAAGCTCAGGTTGGAAATTATGAATCTGACTTGCAATATGGGACATCTGGGTCAAAATTAGAAAATTATAAGAGAAACCATAGTATAAATATTTATGGAGAAATTACTAAATATTAGATTCAGTACCCAGTGATTTACAGGTCTTATTCGATGTCCTCTTTCCAAGTATCCCATAAGATAGAGACTTTCCATTGTGCAAGCATCCCCTGTGCACAGAGGAAATTGAAGCGGTCCTTGGGAGAAAGTATTCACCATGTCTTGAAGGGAGAGTGAGAAGTGTGGCTAGAAAGTGTGGCCAGTGTGGCCAGAAAGCTGTGAGCAAGAGAGGAGAAGGTAGACAATGAGAGCCCGGTCAGGGAGGACCTCTGTACACTGTCCACATTGGTAAAAACTCATGATGAGAAATCACTGAGGGGGAGAGGAACTCATGTTTTAAATTATTTTTTATTTCAGAAGAATTATTCTGGCTGCTACGTGAGAACTTACTGTTAGGGAAAAGAAGAGTAGAAGCAGGAAATAGGTAGGAAACTTGTGGCAACCCAGGCCAGAGGAGCTGATTCTTTGAACTCAGGATAGAGGACACGAGGCTGGGTTGGGTACCATTTTGAAATGAGCATCTTAAGGATTCACTTAGGAACTTAATAGAAAAAAAGAGAGAAAGAGATCAAGGATGACCCCAAGGTCTCTGGACTCAACAAGTGGTGCCTATGCAAAGGTATTTTTTTTTTTTTTGTACCAAGGATTGAACTCAGGGGCACTCAACCACTGAGCCACATCCCCAGCCCTACTTTGTATTTTATTTAGAGACAGGGTCTCACTGAGTTGCTTAGCACCTTGCAATTTCTGAGGCTGGCTTTGAACTCACAATTCTCTGTCTCAGCCTCCCAAGCCGCTGGGATTACAGGCATGCACCACCACACCTGGCTAGACAAAGGTATGAGCCACTATGGGAAACACAACCTGGGGCAACATTGGGAGGAAAAACCATGAGTCCTAGTTTAGACATGTGGAATTTATTATCATAAGTGAAAAGTAATAATGATATCCCACAAATGGACAATGGACTGTCTAGGGACAGGGTGACAAGACAGAATCTGAAATACTGAAAAGTGCAATAGATGACTTCTGTCTACTTATTACCATCCTTTGGGGGGAATGAATCATTTTTATGTATCATAATATACATATGCGTCAGAACCCAAACCCAGGATACTATAAACTCAAAAACATACAGAACTGTGTTACACCCTAAAGGAATCTTGAACGATTTCCAGTGATGGTAAAGCACTGAATCTTCCCCTAGTGGAAAGAGAGAAACCAATACAGGCTTAAGAATAATGTGGACCAATTTTAGTGGGAACTGACTAGGCTAGGTCTCACCTGAAGGTTCATTTGTCTCCATAACCCTATGGAATGGGAACTATTATGGCCCTCGATGTATAGAGAAGCCAGCTACATACCATACTGGAAAAGTTAATTTGATGGTAATATACTAAAAAGAATAGAAGAAAAATGTTGAATTCCATGGAACCAGTTAGACTAGTTACAATAGCATAAGTTATTAATGAGAAATGGCAATAAAAATGAAAAGAAAATAGGAATAACATTGGAGGTATATTTATTAAAATCTAAGCCCCAGGAGGGCAGGAAATGTCTTGTTCACTGTTGCCTCTGAATATCTAGAATAATGCCTGGAATTCAGAGGACACCCAGTGAACAAGGATGAAGAAAGAATCACACCTTCCCTCTAACATCCTTCCCCTGCCTGCACAGGTGCGGTGAGAGAGATTTAAGACCTATCCTCTTAGCACATTTTAGGCAAACAATGTAGTGTTTTAACTACAGTCACCAACTGCACATTCGTTAGCTCCCCAGAGCTTACTCATCCTGCATAACTGAAACTTGGTACCTATTGACAAATGTCTCTCGCTTCTCCCCCTCTCCAGAATATATTTCATAATCAGAGGGTAGACCTTAAATATACAATTCTTGGGGCTGGGGTTATGGCTCAGTGGTAGAGCACTTGCCTGGCATGTGTGAGGCACTGGGTTCCATCCTCAGCACCACATAAAAGTAAAACAAAGGTATTGTGTACATCCATCCACAACTAGAAAAAAAATTCTTAAATTTATATATATCACTCTTATAGGTCAATGATAGCTCAATAAAGCTGTCCTAAAAAAAGAAAAATAGAGAGAGGCAGGGAAAGAGGGAGGGAAGGAAGAAGGGAAGAGAAAACAGTGAATAGCAATTACTCACTGGGAATTCTTGCTGTTGAGATGTCTACGACTTTCGGAGAGTCTATCTCGTTCTCCCACCACCCTATATTAGATATTTTTTTTTTCCTAATATCACAACCAAATAGATGTTAGCAATTTAAAGTAATTATCATTAGATGTTCTCTAATCTTTTCCTCATTCCTCAAAAGGGGCTCTAAATGATTGAAGGTATGTAGGGCTTACTAGAGTAGAAAAAGCATCCCCCATCACAATTATAAAATGGGATTACTGTCACTCATGTAATAGCTTTGCTAAAACTCTATTTTTTTTCAGATTCTTTTTTTTTTATTGTTAGTCGTTCAAAACATTACATAGTTCTTAATACATCATATTTCACAGTTTGATTCAAGTGGGTTATGAACTCCCAATTTTACCCCGTATACAGATTGCTGTATCACATCAGTTACCCTTCCATTGATTGACAAATTGCCTTTCTAGTGTCTGATGCATTCTGCTGTCTGTCCTATTCTCTACTATCCCCCCTCCCCTCCCCTCCCCTCCCCTTTTCTCTCTCTACCCCTTCTACTGTAAATCATTTCTTCCATTTGTATTATCTTGTCTTACCCCTCCTTTCCTCTTGTATGACATTTTGTATATCCCTGAGGATCGCCTTCCATTTCCATGCGATTTCTCTTCTCACTCCCTTTCCCTCCCACCTCTCATCCCTGTTTAATGTAAATCTTCTTCTCAAGCTCTTCGTCCCTACCCTGTCCTTGGTTACTCCCCTTATATCAAAGGAGTCATTTGGCATTTGTTTTTTAAAGATTGACTAGCTTCACTTAGCATAATCTGCTCTAATGCCATCCATTTCCCTCCAAATTCTATGATTTTGTCATTTTTTAATGCAGAGTAATACTCCATTGTGTATAAATGCCACATTTTTTTATCCATTCATCTATTGAAGGGCATCTAGGCTGATTCCACAATCTTGCTATCGTGAATTGTGCTGCTATGAACATCGATGTAGCAGTGTCCCTGTAGCATGCTCTTATTAGGTCTTTAGGGAATAGACCGAGAAGGGGAATAGCTGGGTCAAATGGTGGTTCCATTCCCAGCTTTCCAAGAAATCTCCATACTGCTTTCCAAATTGGCTGCACCAATTTGCAGTCCCACCAACAATGAACAAGTGTGCCCTTTTCCCCGCATCCTCTCCAGCACTTGTTGTTGTTTGACTTCCTAATGGCTGCCAATCTTACTGGAGTGAGATGGTATCTTAGGGTGGTTTTGATTTGCATTTCTCTGACTGCTAGCGATGGTGAGCATTTTTTCATGTACTTATTGATTGATTGTATGTCCTCCTCTGAGAAGTGTCTGCTCAGGTCCTTGGCCCATTTGTTGATTAAAACTCTATTTTTTCAATTGATTAGAAGTTATATATGACTATGATTAATAAAAAGGAATTAAGCATGATTAGAATTATTTGCCCAAAGAGGTGATATTTTTATTCAACATGTTGACCGTACAAATTATATATTATTAAGTATTATTAAATAATTTATTATTATTAATGTAGGTGGTTACATTTGCCCTAATGATAGGCATCTAGATGTGCAAATACCTTAAGGTTTTAAGAAAGCAAAGGATGTACTAACAGGAAAACAATTTATGGAAATACAAATATCCCGGTAAAAACTGTTCCCAGTATGCACTGAATTCGAAGGAGAGGTATTAAAATAAATCAGACACATGTTATCTCTCTGCTCTGTCTTTTGCAGCCCTCATCCTGGTGTCTGTCTCCTTGTCTCTTTTACCAATTAGGTATTAATATGTGAGCTTAGGACTCAAAGCTCCAGTATTATGACTCTGAAAACATATTATCCAAAAATAAATTACAAATTTTCCTGGGATATTGTTTTTACTAATTGCTCTAAAAATAAACAGATTGTCATAGATATTTTCCCCCCAAAAAAAATATGACCTTAAGAACTCTGGGTATTAGGCACTGAACACAATATAAACTATTTTCGTTGGCCAAAGTCAAGAAATCAAAAATGATTCTGTGTTTTGACAACAGTAGAGGACATTGGTTAAGTTCTAGTCCCAGGGAGAATCAGGCTGTCCCAGTTTAGTTCTGGGCTCAGCTGCTTGTTCTAGGCCTCAGTTTCTTCTCTATAAAATATAAACATCGATGCTAAGGATGACCCAGTCACAAGATTTGTGTGAGAATTAAATGGGTTAATTTCTGGAAAGCATGGTGACAACTGGCACTTACTATCATTTTTTTCTGGCAGTAGACAAGCCAATTTCAATAAATCCAAGTGGTAAGATTCTTTTCTAATCTAGGAGATCAATAGTCCTGGAGATTCCCACCAAGAGAAGCTCATTTGCATTTTCTGATTCAGATGGGAATTATGTACTGCTACCATATATAAAGTTCATTGGAAAAAAAATAAGATAAACTGGGTTTGTTTTGGTAGCTTTTAGAAGGCCAGTGGATAATTTGGATTTTTTAAAATAGTTTTATTTTATTTATTTTATGTGATACTAAGGATGAAACCCAATGCCTCACACATGCTAGGTAAGTGGTCTACCCCTGAGCCATACCCCAGCCTGGATAATTCATTTTTACTTATTTTAAGTTCACATATTTTTTTTTTTGGCCCTAGCTTTTCAAGTCCTACCTAAAGAAACTGTTTCCTAAAATTTTTATTTTGCTAAACATCCTTTAATTTTTCACATATATTAGTTTTTTTCTCCCTCTGTACTGAAAGTTCACTAAGACTTGGGATCCTCTCATTTTTACCTCCATATCCAAGTACCATATTTCAGATTCTCCAAATCTTTGCTGATTGATAGCTAAAATGGCCTTCCATTGGTATAAATCACTTTGTAAATTTACAAAGTTTCCAACACATATCACTGAGTATGAGAACTGCCTCAGGACACACATTTTCCAGTTTAGAAAACTGAGGTTGAGAAGAATTAAATAATCTGCCAAAGATCATAAAAGCATGTGAGCAGGAAAAAGTCAAGCTTTGAGCCAGGTCCTCGGAGCAAGCCCAGTGCCCTTCACACTATGCATGGCCCACAGCCAGCTTTTCACCCTCCACCTCTAGAACTTACAGACTCACAGCTGTGCCAAGCCCCTCATCTTCCACATCAGGAGTAAAATGGTGTGTTCACTGCCAAGTTTGGGATTCAGGGTCCCTGAATCCTTACCCAAAGTTCTTCTAACTGATAAGAAAGTACATGAGTAGAATATTGAAAAGCAAGGACAAAGGATGGTCTTATTAGCTCTTAAATCCCCAGGAAGGAAGGAAGGAAGGAAGTTCAGACCAGAGGGGAGGGGAAGGGAGTTTCTCACTTATGCCTAAAACTTAGACCAAAATGATTTACAAACTCCTAGAATTTAAAAATGTATACATTCTCTAAAAGAAACGTGACTAGGGTTTTGGAACCCTGAGGTTGTGTGGTAATACAAACCCTCGATATTTACCTACACATTTTACTTCTTTTCTCTCTTTTATTTATGTATTTATTTGTAGTTGTAGATGAACAGCAGGCTTTTATTTTGTTTGTTTATTTTTATATGGTGCTAAGGATCAAATCCAGTGCCTCACACATGCTAGGCAAGCGCCCTGCCACTGAGCTACAGCCATAGCCCTTCTTTTCTCTTGATAGAAGTTACATGCTGTTTCTTTTTTTTGCTGTTGTTGAGGCTGATTCAAAAATTTGCCTTTGGTGTGAAAGATCGATATTTTCCCTTCAAATTGATTAGCCATGAATTAATTCTAGTGGAACAGATAGAAGTCTCAGTCCACGAGCTCAGGTGTTCAGGCAATCTTGCTGGTTTGTGGCTTTTTAATCAAGTTAATATGGCACAGGCCTGCATCTTCAGCCTGGTCAGAACGGAGTTCTTCCTCCATTGCCTTGGTGCACCACAATCAACGAGCAGAGAAAAGGCAGGAAGTGCCTCCCCCAACAGTTTGTAGTGACCATCATTGGCATCGTGAGCCTTCAAGCTGGAGTGGTTCTGAAGGGCCAGGACGCAGGCCTTGTTGCTGTATATGGGAATTAGAGATCTTTTCTTGGTCTGGAAATCTCCATGCCCAAAGTCTCTTCTCTAAGTGCCATTTTTCTGAAGTCTCCCCATCTCCCAGTCATTATCCCAACATGATGCATTTATTCTCACTTTTGATGGGATACTTAAACTTCTTTATCAATTTGAGAGACTCTTTCTTGCTTTCTACAGGCCCTCAAAGACCTTATTGACTACACTTTATCTGATAGGACAGTCTCATTAGCTCTTAAATCCCGAGGAAGGAAGGCCAGACCAGAGGGGAGGGGAGGGGAAGTTCTCATTTCCATTTCACAAAATCCCTGAGCCAAGAAAATTGGACCAGGCTATAGAGAAGAGAGGGGAATTACCAGAAGAAAGCCATCAGTCAAAACTTCTCTACTTTCCCCTACCACACTACTTTTGCTCTTAGATCTTTGAAATAAATAAGGCATTAATGCTAAGCTATTTCACTTGAGACAAGATTTAACAAGATTGGCTTCTCAAAATCATCAAGTTCAGCACAGTTGACTACACATGAATATAAACTTCCAACAGGCCCCGCGGACATCGTGCCAGGTGCAAAGCTGCTGGATGAACATAATCTCTTGTGTAGGAGGGAAGCAGGTGAGAGTCGAGGAGGATGAGCCCTGTTAATAAGGGTAGAATCCCTGTCACACCCTCTGCCTCCTTTCTCCCAGCCACTCCCTGATCCTTTAACACCTTCAAATTCATCCATCTCTTCCAGGGATTGCCAAAGGGAATGTGGACACAGTCTTTAAGGAGTACGTTCCAGGGTTTTGTGTTTTGTTTTATTTTGTTTGACTTACCTAAAAATATTTATCCCTTAATAAAGGAATAGTTTTTGAATACCCACAAATAACATTTGGTGGAAGGAGACAGAAAGATGGAAAGAGGAAAAATCAATCGTCACTTCTTCCAGCCTCAGTTTTTTGAATAAGGGGAGAATATGAAAGGGTTGTAGTCATCCTCAGAACTCATATTACAGGATTACAGGCTTACAAATCATTTAAAACAAGGATAAAAGAACACTGGAAACTCCCATTTTCCAAGACACAGAGGTGCTGGTATTGTTTCAGTTTTGTGTTTACCTTCAGAAACTTGGTTTTGACCTGGTACTGAAAAAGGAATTAGATTTTAGAATTGATAGCAATTCTTCTGTTTAGATTTGTTTATTCCCCTTTCCCACTTATTTGCTAGTCTATCATTTATTTGTATCAGTACTGATATTTATTTTAGACTTGGAGTTATAAGCCAATATTATTTCTTTTGCTACTGAAATTGTTTCAGCATTGTAAAACAGGTCTTTAAAAAATAATGTTTTTAAAAAAAAAAAAAAAAGTAAGTTGGGCATGGTAGCACATACCTGCAATTCCAGCAACTTGAGAGGCTGAGGCAGGAGGATTACAATTTTAGGGACAGCCTCCGCAACTTAGCAAGACCCTGTCTGAATTTTTTTTTGTAATGGCTGGGGATGTAGCTTGGTAGTTAAGTTTAATCCCTGGTACCAAAAGAAAAGAAAGAAAGGAAATAACAACCATATAAAATAAAAACTAAAAAAATCCCCATTTTATAACAGAGAAACTGAGACTCAGAGATCTTAAGCAATTTTTCAAAGAGAGTGATTTAAATCCTTAATTGCAGGTCTCCAAGGCAAGCAGAAATTTTCTGTACCATTGCCTCCAGTGGTTGGCAGGAAAAAGGAAAAAAAAATAGAACTGGAGAAAGGCCAAACTTACTGTTTGTTTTGCCCTTAAGTAGGCCCTTAAAAATGACTGGCCTAATAAAACAAATTATTGGAGGACAGAAATATCATCTGAGCCAAAACATAGTCATCTAGTGTTATGCTCTGAATGTACACCGGATCATACTAATGATTGGAGAGCATGTTGATGCAGAAAAATACAAAATAAATTCCATATAAAAAGCACCTTGAGGGAGTAACCAAAGCAATATTAATACTGCTCCTCTAGGCAACACCTGCTCACTCCAGGTCTCCAGACTTTAATAGGAATTAACAGGAATTCCTTCCCTTCCTCCATTTCTCCACCTGTCCTATTTTTTAAAGCTCCTGTTTCAATCTCCTTGGTGGTGATTAAGCCAAGTGGCAAGGCAATAAACGGTGATTTAAGAAAGCAAAAGTCCAGGTAAATGTAGTAGGAGCCACACACACTACCCACCCCACCACGCCAGGAGGGAGTAGGTGCTGTCCGTGGTGGTGCCTGGTGGGAAAGAAACTATGGAGTAAAGATGACCTGGGAAGAGGCAGAGTGGATCCAACCTGCTCATCCCAGTCCCTTGCTCCATATTTGCCCCAGCAAGTGGCACTGAGGAAGCTCTGGAAAGGAGATGCTTGAAAGAAGAAGATTCCGATGCTGCTCCGTGCCTGGGAGGCCCCCTTTCTGTATGCATTTCCGAATCACAGAGCAAGTTTCAATCTTGAGTTCTTTCAATCAGAGTTCTTCCCCAGGATGCCTGAGTAGTGGGCCTGCTCCTCCACCTTCTTCCTCCCACACCTAGCACTGAGCTGTGTCCTCCCCTGGCACCTGCCTGGCCCAGTCGTCCCGTCTCCCACCCCACAAAGCCCCCGAGCCTTGCTTCACCTCATCCTTATTTTGTTTTGGATCCGGAATATTTAAAATCTCAATTTGATCTTAATTCTACCCAATGGTAGAGTTTATTCCCTACCATCCAGACACAAGTGCTTCAGAACACATTTTAAATAAGTCACTAACTCAGAAGGGCTTGCTCCCTGAAATATCTCTAGGAAAAGGTCAATAGCACTTTCACAGTGGTGGCTGTGCACAAAAAGCCTGTTAAATCCTGAGGTCTAACCCAAGTTCAAGACCAGCTGACTTAGAATCCCTGAGAGTGAGACTCTAGCACCGGTGTTAAAATTATATATATATATATATATATATATTTTTCCCCCAGTGATTCTAATGCACAACCAGGAGTGAGAGCCACTATGTGGACATTCCCGTCCTGCTGCTGGGGGCCAGGTAGGGTAGACATTTACTTCTACAGTAGTCCCCACTTGCAGTCCAAGACCCTCAGTAGTTGCATGCAACTGTCTTGAATGGTAGCAAAATAGAAGAAATCTGGGACCTTGGACCCTGTCATGAAGCCATCATAACAGTTCAGAGTTATATCGTGGAGAAAGAAATTCTCATTGTATTTAAATTATTATTCATGCCAGGTCTCTGTTTCTCTAGCTAAATCTGCACCCTAATTAATACTACCCCCAGTTCATTCCTTCAGTACTGTTTCTTGTTCGTGGTGTGGTAAAGAACTAAGGAATGTCACCACTGTGCTGAAGTGGTGGCACTAGCATTTTGGTACCAGCACCATCTCATAAACACAATGGGTGCAAGATCCAGGTAGTGACCGCCCATGAAACAACCAGTCCCTCAGGGCCAACCTGAGAAAAATGGGCAGAAACCTGTACTACCAAGGAATAACCTAGGAGGAAATGCAAGACAAATCATCCTCCCCTGAATAAACATTAAAGACGGAGGTTGACACTTAACTTACATCTATATTTGGACAAATTAGGATGAAACAGATGAGTTAGTGCACAAACCTTTGTGAACGGAAGACTTGAGATCAAGTCTACCACTTATTTGACCATGGGCCAGGGGCTTGACCCCCATTAACCTACATTTCCTTCTCTGGAAATAGAGTTGGTAATAGCTACTTCAAAGGGCTATTTTATGGATTCTGTTAGATGACATACTTTGATATTGGCACAATGTCTAGAAAAAATATCTATGCTTAATAAATAGGCTTTTAAATATTCCCCACTCCGGCGGCCAAAAGAAAAACATATTTTCCCCTGAAATATAGACCTTATTCATTCCTGTTTTGGGTCCAGTAGATCTCCACTCCTGAAAGGTCCCTATTCTTCCCTTCCCAGAAGAGTCTAGACAGAACCCTACCTTTGAAGGATAAATGATATCCTTCAAACCAACGTGCATGTGTAGCTCCCAGAGAGCCAAGTATAAGAAATGTCATTCTATTCATATACTGAGTAACCAAATGGCAGAATACCTTAAACTTTAAAAATCAAATTAATGGAATTTTGACATTTGTAATCATGGGCGAAGCCAAAACAATGTACTTTAAATTCTCCCTTGACAAGAATAGTTCCCTCCCTAACAGCAGGTAAGTCCTAGCTACAAACTCAGCTCCCTGCTCAGCTGCTTCCCCTGCCATTTCAAAGCCCATCAAGATGCTGTATTTTGCTGGCATTATTCATGTAATATTAATTTCTTTCTCAAACACTTATGTGCTAAGTAAATCTCTAGGCACCAAAATAATAATAATAATAATAATAATAATAATAATTCACAAAGTTGCCAATGTAATGTAGTTTGCTGCTCACCTGTTGTTTGGCTGTTTGTAAGTGATTGCATTAGTTTGCTAGGGCTGTCATAATGACATACCACAAATTAAGTGCCTCCAAGTTCTGAAGAAGTCTAAGATCAAAGTGTTGGCTGGGTTGGCTTCCTTCTGGGGGGTGTTCCATGACTGTCCCCTAGATTCCAGTGGTTTGCTACCAGCTTTGGCATTCTTTGGCTTGTGGAAACATCAACCCAATCTCTGCCTTGATGTTTACATGATGTTCTTCTCTATGTGCATGTCTGTGTCCAAATTTCCCATCTTTATAAGGATATTAGATTAGCTGCTCCATACACAGTCCAGTGTGACCCTATCCTGCAACTACTCTATTTCCAAGGAGGTCACCTGCAGAGGTACCGATGGTTAGGACTTTAACATGAAAATGTCAAGAGGACCCAATTCAACTCATAATGGCTATTATATTTGGGCCTTAAATCTGAAAAAAGCTAAGGAAGGACAAGAAACATCTGCATTCATTGTAAATCTGGCGTCGTGGGAAAGCATAAACTGTTCCTCTGCACATGGACTGTAATCAATGTTTTCGGTACAGAAGTCAATCTATGTGAAGCACTCAGAATAGTCCCCGGCAGCAGATTAAGTGCTTGACAAGCATTAGCTGTTGGTAGTAGTGGAATCCATATTATTAGTATTCGATTTTAAAATCACAGTATTCAATATAGTGTCAAAAATACTTCAGCAGCCACTGTGAGTATGAATAACAGTTGGAAATAAAAATGAGTGGAGGTAAAAACACAATGAGATGGGCTTCAGTGCAGTTGGCCGTAATTGGGAACTCATCAATTAGCTTTTCATGATCTAAAATTAATTAGGAACACAAAATTAAAGAGTAATGAAATTATTATGTAAATATTTTCCCGATATATCTATCCATCACATGCTTTTACTTTTACCGAAAAACAGCAAAGAGGAAGCAAGAACACTCCCATGGGATGTATTAAATGAATGATCTATGGAGCTGTGCAACTTAAAAAATATGAGAAGTATAAAATTAAGAAATGTATTCAGATTATTCAGCTCAAAACATTGGAGATTTTAAAATAATATACAAATATTTGGTTGTATTTTATAACAATTGTTAATTTTTTTAAAAAAACACACTAAACAATGCAAATATTCTCAAAAGTGGCAGCAATCGTGCTAACACCTAAGTTTCTGAAACTTTGTAAGTGAAGTTTATGCAAATATTTGAGTAGTAGAATTAATCACAAATGGAACTGATTTTTAGGCAAAACAGGATTAGGAAACTTAGTTTGTTTCTAAGCACTAAAGGAGAAAAATTCACAGGTGCACGGTCCAGATTTCCTTGGCTTTAGAAAGAGACACTACCTTAGATGTTTAGGTAACTGGAACCATTAGTTTGAAGGAAAGGGTACTGGGTATGAGTACCAAGGAATAGGAAATATGATGTTATAATAAGAAAACAGCAGCCAGTCAAAGCAGCACACATTCTACAGTGAGATGACTCTGGAGAGTATAAGCCCCATGGGGTCTTGAAATCACAAGCACAACAGGAAGTTGAAGCCAGGCCAATGCTTCAGGAAGAGCCTGAGAAGCCTTTCTTACAAAGGTGGGCCATAAGCAGTGCTCATAAGGACCATGGACAGGCGGGAATAAGTGGGGATGCTCTACTCCCAGGAAAGGAGATGGAAAGAACAAGATCTTGAAGGATGATCAGCAAGCAGAGCATTAACACATAAAGTCTCACATTGGTGAGGCTGAATCTATCCATCCACTTTCCCCTCGAAGTCATTTTTAGGTCTGTGTGTTCCTGGACGGTCTACTAGTGTCTTGAAGTTTCCACTCTGGCTTAGCCTCCACAACCAACCCAAAAAACGGACGATGCTGAGAAAGAGAAGCAAGAGCCCAAGGCGAGATTCCATATCTTACTCACCTAAACATCACTAACTGCTTTAATCAGTTCTCTCTTTATATTACTTTAATAAGAATCAAAAATTATATTATCAAACTGTCTTCAGTGGCAGGGTACAGTTAACAGCAAAGAAGAAGGAACACAAAATTAGAGGGTTCTTTCTGTGTTTTGCATGCTGATGAAGCCCTGGATCCAGCCCCAACGTCTCCATTCTTAGGAAAGCTACCCAGCTTCTCCAGGCTGCAGATATGGGGGTTGTGCATTACTCTGTACCCCAGACCTGCTGGACTCTGGTTCACCTCTTGCCATTCGTGTCTGCCCCATATAACTTGCAGGCAGGAGCCCTGTCAAGACTTAGGTTCTGGAGCCAGACCACTCACATTTGAATCCTAACACTATTTCGTGTAAGTGTGACCCCAGGTCAATCAACTAACCTCACATTCTCATTTGCAAATGGGGATTGTGAGACCAGGAGTTACATGAAAATCACCTTGAGCTGTCAGTGCCTTTCTTTAGTAAGTGCCCAAAATATGTTAGCTATCTGATTCCCCACGTGTGTGATTAGAGTGTGCTCAGGAAATACTGTGGGATGGATGAACGTCTTGGTGAAAAAAAGTGCCTTCTTTGTGTCTCTCCCAAAACCCAGCTCAGTGACTGATGATAGATTTGAATGAAGAAAGACTGTGATGCAGAAGTTCTGCCTACGATGAAGAAACAAAGTCAATGAGGTGGCCATCTAGGTCCCCATGAGAAATTTTTCTTGGCCAGAAAAATGTCTCAGTCTTTCTGTTTGGGCATTGTTTGGTTGTCTATTGAAGCCACCAACACAAGAAACCCAGGAGATCACTCTGAACTTGACCTGCTCTATAAAAAGGTATTTACAAGGGAGAAATCCATATGAAGGAATCCATCTTCAACTTCTGAAATTTGATTGATTTTGCACATGATGTATGTATGATGCTGGCACCCCCAAGCCCAGAAGTTCTGGAATCATTCTTTTAATAACAATTCATGAAACCTTGAAATATTGAAGCTAGTCATTGGTTTATGAAACAGAAAATGAGGGGCGAAGACCTGTCTAGAATGCTAAGGGTGGAGCACAGGTGGTATGGATCATTCCACTAGATTAATGGCAGTGTTATCTAAAAGCAACGTACTCTCTGCAAGGTTGTCCTGCGTTTCTGTCAGATATTTGTACTACATCTCACCTAAGAACCCTTCAGTATGAATCAGAACTTCTGTACACATAAAGGTAAGATTTTAATTCCAAAGACTGAAATAAAAGAGTGCGGAAGTAAATTTTTAAAAAAAAAGAATTATAATTTTAGTTGTAGCTCCACTTTGTTGCAAACAATAGTCATTTTAATATCTCTGCAATGGGGCAATAACAATTGTCTTGCCTACTCTGGAGGATTACTACAACCACTTATTTATTCAAGACACATTTAGTAGGCACCTACTATGGGCCAAGCTAAAAGTAAAGTACAAGGGTAAAAAGATAAATCTGATAGAATCTCCTAAAGAAATATGTTACTATAAAATGCAAAATGTATACTGTCATTATATTATTATAAATACAACTGCCTTTGCATTTAAGTATAATAAAAAATAAAAATCTTTCAGAAAGTGTTGAGTTTGTGAATTGTTTCACAGCCTAGAGCAAAGCATTCAACCTTCTTCTCCATTTCCTGAATTAGGATTTTACCTCTCCCGAAAGGCTTTCTCTGACCACTGGATCTGAGTTATCCCTCCCTTCATTATTATTTTTTAAACCATAGCACATATTATGTGTTTGTTACCTATTTATTGTTTATTTCTGCCCAAACATCCATTCAGGAGGATGTTTGTTGTTCCTAGTATACTGCCTGGAGCACAGTAGGTCCTCAATAAATATTTGTTCCATAACTCAACAAATGCATAAACAATCATGTCACAAAGAGCTAACCTAATTGGAAAAAAAAACAGATATTATGCCTTGGAAGTAATAACACTGAAAATGAATCCCTGAAGATTGTGGATTCAAACTCATAATTAGCATTAGTCTGCATTTGCTTTATCTATTCAAAGCACAGGAAATAAATAATTCATCATCTATTTATTACTTTGTTCAATTCTTATGAAAACAACCTTTTCGAGTTTGTGTAATCAACCCCATTTCATGGACAAATAAACTGAGGTCCAAAGAGGACACTAGCTTAGGGTGTCACAGTTGGTAAAATGGTAAACAGGCAGAGCCTGTTTTATATGTGGGGGTTTGGAGTGTGTGCTTGCTTCTTCTTTGTTTTTTCCACTTCATCTCTGCAGATTGATAAGCCCTTTCTACTCTTCCCCCTTAGATTCCAAGAATAAGAGAAAAGGAAAAACAGGAGGAAAGAGATCAAGGCACAATATTCTTCCAGAGAAAAGGAGACAGTAGTTGATGGTACGTAGTAAAATTTTTATATAGTAAAAAATGTGCCTTCCCAAAGGTCAGAATGCATTGAGTCAAGTGTCCTTATTCTACAGATGGAGAACCCAGAGTAAGTGATTTGTCCAAAGTCACAGGTCACCGCACTGGGTTTCTCTGTGGATCAACTGCAATTCTCCAGTGTAGGTGATACCCTGTCTCTTTAGCTTTCTCTCTGCATTTTCTTTGCTCTTTTCTTTCTCTGTAAGGAAGCTATTTACAAAGACCATGCAAGACAAGACAGTGGCACTGTAACACAGATACAGCCTGAGCTGATGGCTTTAGCAGAAGGTTTTCAAGGACTTGTATCAAACCCTCCTTTGGAAAACAGACTGTATAGCCCAGCACCTACAGATCTATTTGTTGAGAATTTGACTTAGAGCCACAGCTATCCCCTTTATAAAATGGAAACTTGAGGCTGAAGGGGTTAGCAAACACATCTCTGGTGGTGTGTGAGCGCCACCTGACGCCCAGAGGCAGAGCGGCTCCAGGCTCAGACTTCTGATAACATACAGCCTTGATTGACATCTTCACCAGAAAATGTCATCAGAATATGGGGCCACCCACTCAGATTCCTCATCAGTGATACACAACAACTAATATCCCTTCTGACTGATCAAATTTTATGTCAATATTTTTCCTATGAATCTGATTTTATACTTATGGTCTGGGTCTTGTCAAGTCACATCTCCTATTTTATGTGTATATCATGTCACCTCCAATTTCATTCAGTCACTACAGCCTTCCCTCAATCTTACCATGGAGCATTGATCCAGGCTGTAAAAAACCTCCAAGTCACTGGAGTCATGGAAATTGTGAGAAAGCATCACCCCTGAGGGGAGGTCCAGTGTGGGCTAACTAACGCACAGTGGGCAGGGGGAAGGAGACCCCAGGGAGAGGAACCTCTGTCCACCCAAGCACAGACTCCAGTCAGTCTCCCAGCCTGCACTGGGTTCCCCACCACTCGCTCTCTTCTCCCCTGAACTGAAGGAAGAGACTTCAGAAATGAGATGGGTAGCTCGGGGGCATATTTTAATGGATTGAAAATGATGAGGAAAGCCACTTTGTGTCAGAAAGAAAACGGGATTTGGCTGTGTGGGTTCATTTGGTCCAATGAGGAATGGCCTTGTGAATTAATTACACGGTGAGCAAATTTATAGAGATAGCTTAAAGTTGAAGTTCCGAAGTACATTTGAGGCACAGACATAACTTGCAGTAGATACTCAGGTACTGCATCAGGTACAACTATTTAAATGGATGATAAAAAATGTAGATGTCAATCAAATACAAATGTGACATGGAATATATAAATCTCAAATTATTTGGAAAGCCAAAAGAGAAGGGGGAAGGAGGGAGGAGAAGAGAGAGAGAGAGAGAGAGAGAGAGAGAGAGAACTGCACTAGAAAAACAAAGGGAAAGTTACCTAAGCCAAGTCCTAGTTGTCAGTTTTAACAGCTCTGGAACCTGCACTGGCCATTGTGTGACCTCCATGTCTTAGGAATCTCAATTCTGAACAAAATGCCCACCACCCAAGCTCTTGTACGAGAGCCTTTGGAGGGGATCTGGAACATGGGGGAAGTTCAGAATTTCTTTTCTATTACTTCACCCCAAGTTGGGTCTTGTCATTCATTTACAAATATTTTCTACCCTGTTAATACTTCTTTCCTTGACTTTTTTTCCTAATTTAATGTACCTTACTTAGAAACCAAATATCCATATCCCAATCTCCTAGTTTTCCTCTCCCCTTCCTTTCCCTTCTTACATTATGCAATGCTCCCAAACGGCACCTCACAGAACACTAAAGATGGTGACAGTTCTCTGCCAGAAGAGGTTCATAGTCATACATATGGTGCATTCTGAATATTCAACTGTCCCTCCTAGAGATCTGTAATCCTTTGTAGCACTGTCTCCCTACTAGGGAACTGGACCATGCCTAAGGTATTCGCCACTGGGACCTGGTAGGTGCTCAGTGAATGACCTGAATGAGTCAGGATACCAGAGACTCCCTATGGATCTGCTTGATATTCTTTCGCCCACTGTTTCTCAGGTTATTTCATCCTGGAACTGTGTGTGTGTGTGTGTGTGTGTGTGTGTGTGTGTGTGTGTGTGTGTCTGTCTGTCTGTCCTAATAAAATGCATTGAAATGCAGACACAATCCTGAGACCGTAGCAAATGTCCTTATTCTTCCAGGGCCTTTTTAATCTGCTTAGAAACAATTCCTTCCCCTGATAACCCATGTTGTCTCAGGTGTACCCCAGCTTATGAGTGCACAAAATCAGAGGAATGCTTGTTACCCTTATTTTGTGGGCTCTTACCTTTACTTGCCACAGACCCCTATATTTCTAAATGCTCCCTTGCATATTTCTAACAATACTCAAGGACTGCCTCAAATGTACTCAAAAGCAAACTCAGGCAGGTATCCTATGAAATATCCCAGCCACCTTCTCCTCTGGTGTCATAAGGCACCAGGGCAGCCACTGGCAATGCCTGTTTTAGAAAGCCCCTGGAAAATGCCATTTCTTCTTGGGACTTCAGCATCCCCCAGCTACTGCTGCTGCCAGTAGTATCAAGATTGTACCTGCAATGCTTTTCCTCCAGGCACGACTGCATTTCCCAGGAAGTGCAGTCTGTGCTACTGATAAACACCTTATCTACCAGGCTGATGTTTTGGAGACCTGGAGAAGTCGGAGGTGCTCTGCATTCTCTGAAACCCTCAGTGCTGACGCTATGTAGCAATCTCTTACCAAGTGAGAAGACCCCCTCTCTCCCACGGAGATCCTACTCACTACCTGCCAACGTGGTGTCTCAGCCCCTGATAAGTTGCAGATGCAGCCACCTTGCTAGTGCAGAAGACTCACAGGGATGCCTCTGGTCCCCAGGCATGGATGTTGCTGGGCTCCAGCTCTGTACCACCCACTGACTGCCCTCCCTGCAGGGCTCCTCTCTCCACTCTCACCTGCTACTTGCACTACACTTGGCCTCCACTCCTGCCAAGGCACCAGTGGCCCCCTAGATAGCAACATCAGTGCAACAAGACCATTCTGTAGCCCTTGCCTCTCCCTCCTTCTCGAGCTGCCTCCCTTCTGCCTCCCTTCTCCCTCCTTTCCACCTTCAGTCCAGCTTCAGAGCATTTCCCCTATCGACGCTGCCTTCCCAAAACCTCTGGCCTTTTTCTAATGGCCAGAGTGATTTTCTGGGCCTTGACACTTTAAGGACCTACATGGCCCATTTATCTAAATCCTTCCAAATTCCAGATCTGTATATTCAATTGCCCAACATGATTCCATTTAGAATCCACAGGCATTTTGACCTCAGCATGTGCAAATCTGAACCTGATGCCCTCCCAGCTGTTTTCTTGGGTTTGCTATTGAATCATTTCCTCAGAACTCCTTCAGTATACTTTTATAAATATATTACCTAATATTTCCAACAAACTTGTGAGAGAGTTACTTCTCCTTTCCAGTTTTTCAGGGGCTAAAACTGAAATTTAGAATAATGGCACAAATTTTCCAAAGTCCCCAACTGATAAAACATAAAACCAGGATTGGGCCCTGGTTCTATCTAATTCCAAAGTCTATACAATATGGATAGACAGGAAGAGTCCTGAAACTAGAGAATCTCTGTGCACTCAGTTCTTAGTTTAATGTCTGACACTAAAAAGGTCTGCAATAAGTGCTTGATCCTTGAAGTACTAAATATTGTCTTACAGTCAAATATATGTAAAGCACTATGCTCAGGATCAAGGATGGAAGGCTAAAGAACAAGACATAACCCCTTCTCTCAAAGAGCTACTGTCTAGTTTAAAGAAAACAGTACAGGCAAGATTCAAAAGAGGGTAGGTAATCCATCACTACTACCTCCAACATTATTCTAAAAGTGATAACCAAAGCAATTAAGACTTAAATATAAATAGAGAATAAATAAATAAATCAGAAAGAAGGAAATGTTATCATTATTTGGGAGTGTATGATTCATAGAGCTAAAAATTCAACTATAAGAATTTTCAGAAATAGAGTTGAGGGTCAGTTACCCAAATCAGGTACCAAAGTAAAATATTTTCCTAAATATCAATAATAAAACATAAGGGGGAAAGATCCCATTTCTAATACAAAACACCAAAAATCAACTCAAGAAATGTGAGAAAGCTCTATGAGGAAAAATATAAATCATTCTGTAATACGCGTATTTAATAAATAATTTAAGATTGTTTTTCTAGATGAAACAGCTTAATATTTTTTTAAATGCCATAGTTTTAAAATCATACATTTAATGCTATCCCAACCTGAACTCAACATTTACTTTTTGGGAGGTAGAAAACAATATCAAGTTCCTATGAAGAAGAAAAATACAAGAATAGCCAAGAATTGTTAAAGAAAAAAGTAATGAAGTGAGACGTGTCTTTCTAGATATTGAAATATACCTTTGAGGGAAGCCAAACCACAAAGGACCAAAATAAGTCTATAGTACATAATGGAGAGCCCAGAAGAAGACCCAAGACAATATATTTGGAATGAAAGTGTCATTTCAAACCAGTGGAAAAAATATTATTATCAAAAAGTATCTGATAATAATGTTACACCACAGGCTCTCCCTTAGTGAATTTCTACTTCATTCCCGGTATCTATTGCCATAAAACAGGGCAAGCTCCCAAGATTGGGGCACTAAAAGTAACTAGTTCATTTAGTTCACTTTTCTGTGGGTCGGCAATGTGGGCTGCACTGAGCAGAGTAGCTCCTTTATTCTGATTTTGACTGGGCTCATTCGTGAGTCTACCATAGCTACTGCTCAGCTGATCTCTTGACTGGGGAGCAGCTGGTCTGTGACAGCCTCCTTCACGTCTCTAAAAGGCGACTCCTGTAGCTTGAGTGACCAGATTAACAGGGCCACATGCATCTTCTTATATGACCCCATAGGGTTACAGGAGAGCAAGCAAAAGCAGGAAAGTCCTGTGAAGGACTGGCCTTTGAACTGTCACAATGTCATTTCCACTGCATTCTACTAGTCAACACAAGTCACAAGACCTGCCCAGATTTAAGAGATGGGGAAAGAGATTCCACCTCCTGGTGGGCAGAATGGCAAAAAGGGGTTCATTCTGAGCTGAGTAACTAAGAGCAAAAGTTGGAAAGATGAGTTCAAAGAGGTATTGGGGGTGAACCATGGAGAGGTGGAGCACACAGAAAGGGGCATTAAAGGGAAGGAGGCAGAGCACATTGGACTTTAGAGGACTCCAGCTTCTCTCTGGACGAAGTAGGGAGCACCTGGGTGGTTTGAAGAGAGGACTGTATTATCTGACTTAATTATCAAAAGTATGGCTCTATCTTGTTAAGAATGACTAAATGTAGGATAGGAGAAGCAGAAAGCCAAGTTAGGAATCCCCTGAAACAAGTCAGGAGAAATTTGGTAGTGGCTCAGATCAAAGTGGTGGCTGTGGAGGTGGCAAAGCTGGTCAGATCCAGGGTTTGCCGAGAAGGAGGATGAAGAGGGAAAGAAACAGATGAGACAAGGATAACCTAAGATTTTTTTCCTGAGAAATTGGAAGGACTGAGCTTCCATTTAACCAAAACAAAACATGCTCAGGTAAAATGGGTTTAGCAGAGAAAATCAGAAATTCCATTTTGTCCAGGGTGAGTTTGAGACATTGATTAGATGGGCAAATAGAAATGTCAAGTAGGTGTCTGCATAGAAGAGTAGAGCACCTTAGAGAGAGGATCTAAAGGAGAGAGGGGGCTAGCCAGGTAGAGGAGTAACACAAGGGTCTCCAGCATCATCACCACAGATTGAGAGATTGTCGACCCAGAAGGACAGAATGTGTCTGAGATGCATATATAATTTCATCATGGTCTTCTGCACAGGCTGGAAGGAAGCTGCACACTGAATACAAGCCTGAAATGGAAGAAGTTTTCATCACAGTACCCTGCGTTTGGTCCTACATTACCAGGAGAAGCATTAGCCGAAAGTTGCCAGGAAATTGGTTCCTGAAACAATATAATTCTCCAAAATTTTGTTCAAAAAACAAGAATTAAAAAAAAAAAAAGCTAAGCACACCCTCTGGAGGGTGGAGATGTCTATACCAGACCAAAGCCTTACAGAGTCACGTTGCCCTTTAACTCCCTTTTCCAGAGAGCTGGGCTTCATGTGGCCAGGTATCATCAAGTTCTGGAGCAACTACATCAGCACCAGTCTCCTGTGGAGAGTGATGAAGGAGAAGAGCTGCAGGGCAGAGGAGAGCAGCCCTGTCTTTCCTCTTCTCTCCCCTTAGCTCTCAGTTCTTCCCAGATAATCATGTGGGTGAGAAAGAGCAGGAACAGCCTCAGCTGGAAAGGCTACCGGGAGGACCTGACTTAGAGTCTATCTACATGTCACAGGTGTCATCACTGAGTCAAATAGGGGACAGATACAAGCCAAGTATTTCTTTTTCCAAGGGGAAAAAAGAAAACACTAAGAATCATAAAAATTAAAAGAGAAGCATGGGCTGGTGCCAGGGCACATGCCTGCAATCCCAGCTACTGAGGAGACTGAGGCAGGAAGATAACAAGTTCAAGGCCAGCCTCAGCAGCTTTGCAAAATCCCATCTCAAAACAGAAAAGAAAAAAAAAGAGAGAAGCGTAAAAATGAAGGGGGATATTCATGAGCTTCAAAAACAATACCATACAAAAGAAACCAGGTACCAAAAAACACATGTTGTATGATTCCACTAACACAAAGTTCAAATCAGGAACAAGTAATTTTGTCATGATGGAAAGTGGGTGGAGACTGAGTCAGGCACCAGAAGACTTAAAAGTAATGTCATGCTTCTCGTTCAGGGAGCTATTGGATGAACATATTCAGTGTGCAAAGATGCATCAAGCTTGGGACATGTGTATTTTTCTCCATGTGTGTTTATATTTAAATAAGCTAAAAGTTGAAAACCTAATGGGTAATAGCTAAAGATACGGACTGAGGTAGATCATGCCTAATTAAAGAAGTGTACCATTCAAAGGCAAATATTTTATGGAGAAAATGTACAAGTTAAGATATCTCATGGGAAGAAAGTTCAAGAGTTCTGCTCCAGATTTTGGTCAAATCAGGACATTTGAAAGCAGAAAGTAAACCCATGGTTTCTCTCTCCTGTTGTGTGATCCTGGTTTTCTCTGTCTTGCAATTTTCTTTATCTTTCCAAACTCCTTTTCACAGCCAGGCCAGGTGAGAGCTCAGTACTATAAACTTGTAAAACTATCTCCAATGGCTTATTTTACAAGATAAGAGAAAAGTATACTTGGAAGGGCAATCTAACCTGGTTGACAGGGATTTTTTTTTTCCTCAGCCTTCATTATCTCTAGCTCCCTATAAACAGAGACAAAACTGTCTCTGAGGACGACAGTCACTTGAGCAGTGCTGATACTGTGGAAAAGGTTATCTAAGTACAAGTGACGTTTAAGGTCTTTACATGAATCACTTGATGCCAACTTTACTAGCAATTTTTCTATTTATCATTTAATTTATGGCCAACACTGTTAACATCTTCAGCAACTCTGCATCCTGAATGCCAAAACAAAAATAAAAAGCCCTGCCCCACACTTGATTACAGGTGTGTACCACTGCATCCAGCTCTTGGCTTGCTTTTTAAGCAATACTACTATACTTCTGACTCATTTTCAACAGTTGATAAATTACGGTCATTAAGAGTCAAGTTATACAGTACCAGTAACTGTTTTCATTTTCCTAGATTGCATGGGTGATTAAAAAGAATTCCAATTACTCCTTAACAGGCAAGGAGGAGAGTATGAACAAAGAAACTTTTTATAACTGCTTCTCCTTATTCAGAAGCAATAAGGAACATTCAGTGGATCTTTACCCAACCTGTAGTTCCTTTATTCCGATAAGATTCATTGTACTTACTTACTCTAAAGCTGTTAGAAAGGCTCCTGAATCTTTTGTCAGTATTTAAGACCATTTTATGTACTACAATACATGCCACTTCATATTAGTCAAATATGGCCATATCACACAATGTCTGTTATAAAACAGTTATTAGGGTGGTTTCAGTTTAAAAGGTTTTTGCCTACCTGATGCCAAGTATCAGTCTGAGCAATTCACTCTATATCCACTGATTTTACATGAAGGAAAATAGGTATACCAAAAAAATATAAAAGCACTTGAATATTTTAATGGATGAAGTGGTGTGGAGAAATAGATATCAACATTTCAAAAGGGGGAAAAAGAGCTAATGTTAGATAATCAAGTGAATTTTAAGAACATTTCCCACCATAAAATAATTTATCAATAATATTCCAATAGTATTGATTTCAGTAGGTTATTTTTATTTTTAAGACATTTCTTTTTTAAATTCATGGTGGATTGAATTTTAACTCAGACTTCAAGTTGTTATCATCAGGAAACTCAGAAAGTTCTAGCACTATAACATATTTTCTTTATGTGATGATAAGTCATATTTCAAAGATGCCTAGGAAGAATCCAGGAATGTCTCAGATTTATAAAACCATAAGAACAGATTGTATTCAAGATTATAATGACAAAATAATATTCAAAAAAGTACAAAACCTTTATTAAATGACCACATAGTAATCTGATACAATAGTTTCTGCTAAAGGAAATGCATGATGAATTGACCTATAGTATATACAATAATTCCAAAGTAAAACAAAATCGGTAAATAAAATCTGTATCTGCACATTGTCATCTACTTTTTATGACTATTTCCCTCTATTTGGACACCCTCCTCCATGTACCCATTTCCCTGTGCATTCACCGCATCTTCTCAATCCTCCTTCTGGGTTGTGACACTTCCAAGTGTCTTCAAAACAACAGATTTCCCATGGCTCCAAGCTCTGATCATAGCCAGCTCACCCAGAAAAGTAAAAGAATGTAAATTCATAATAAGGGGGTTCTAAGGAATTTTACCAACTGATCCCTCCCTCTTCCTCCGACCTGGTCTCTTGCCGCTGGGCCCCTCCCTTCCAGCCACAGTGAACTTTCTCCTACTTCCTTGCCGGGCACCACTGAATTCTTCAACCTTCAACCTAGAACAGCCTCGACACACACACATCCCATCTTCCTCTTCGTGTTTCAGCTAACTCTTAAACTTCACTCAGAGCTAATCTAGGAAACTTGACATTGCCCACTTAACACCCCATGGCTGGTTTGATGTTCAAGTGTATATATATATGTACGTATGCATATCTAGTTTGTGTGTTCATATACATCACTTATTACAGTGTATATCTAGCATAGCATTATTATAATATATCACACTGATTGTTTTTATGCATCTGCTCAATGGGCTGTAAACTCCTTGAGTGCAGAGATAATTTCATAGTCAACTTCATATCACTAATATTTAATCCCAGTGTTTGCTTATAGTAGTTGCTTGTAAATGTTTAGTGAGATTGATGGATGGATGGATGGATGGATGGATGGATGGATGAATCAAGAATGACTTAAGAGCAGGTAATGATGTTCCTAAAGTCTGTTATGCAGGTGACCACTCCCCCTGCTAAAGATGAACCATTCCTCGTTTTCACTGTATTCTACACTTGTAGTCAACAGACTAGTTATTCAGATAGAAAGAAAAGAGAACTACAAATTCTTTGTAGCCTCAAAATAGCCTGAGACATCTAAAAAAATCTCACTAGAGGTCAGAGGACTGGCTTAAAGGGGATGGTGGCCAAAGGCATTGAGAACCAGCCATTCCTACTTTAGAACTATATATATGTTAGCCCAGTACTGATGGTGGTACCTAGCACACTGTAGGGTACAAATACCTGTTAAAATAAATCACAAACAAAAACAAAATACAGATTAGATCTGAACAAATTATTTTCTTAAGACAGTGACCTCCCACTTAGAGACGACCAGCCCTGACAAGCTTCAGAATGCTAATAAGTTGTCCTTGAATACTTATACACAGACAGCATTACCAATAGACTAGATGAACCATATGCTTCTCAAACATAGAGATGACTATTCCTTAAGTGCAAACAGATGATGTAACTAATAAAATCCAAAGATGGTGTTGAATTCATTAAATATTTTAACTAAAATATAGTTAGTACCCAATACTAGTATAAGTATTGGCACTCTAAAAAGGGAACTTCCAGCGTAGGACTTAAAACTAAACTCCATAGACAAGGATTGACAATGTGGATTTCAGTGCCTCAATATATACATACATAAGCTGACCTTACTTCTTTTCACAATGATGAATAACAAAAATATTTGCATGGAATTAAGTTTCACCTATGAGCAAAAGAAGAATAAATTTACATTTGGAAGAATAAATTTGAAGTAACAAAAGAGAAATATACATACATATACTAAAATTCATACAAAAATATGTTAATGTATCAGGTCTCCTCCATACATCTATTAATCTGAAGTGTTCCCTTAGCCCATAATCACTATTAGCTAAATGAGTCTGCAGGCTGACCTGCTGACTCACTCTACTCTGTAAAGAGCCCCAGCTCAGTAGCCAAGTGGTCCTTCTTTAACAACATCAAAAGCAGAGGAATAGATTTGAACTCATCAGTAACTCTAAGGCAGGTTAATTGCCTGGTCCTCCTTGAATTTGGGAATATTCTTAAATTCACTTTGCTTCTTGAAGAAAAGCTGAGCCAAGATGTGATCTGCAGTGGCCTGGAGATAATCATCCATGTCAAGGGTTTGCAGCTGATAGAATAAACCAAAAGAAGATGTGTCAGCACAGAAATGCTCAGATTCCCAAAGAGATCTTCCATCTCTGATTAAGTACTCCCTGGCAGTTAGCTGTGTAACTTTACCCAGTCATGTACATAGGCACCTTGGGTGCCAATCTTCCCTTGCTTATGGGAGTTGGCCTTTTCAAAACTGAGAAGTAAAATCAAACAAACAAAAAAGGTCTGATGATACAGATAAATGGATAAAAAAGTATGGTATATGTACACAACAAAGTTTTATTCAGTCATAAATAAAAATGTAACTATAATAGCCAGGTATGGTGGCGCAAGCCTGGAATCCAAGCAGCTTGGGAGGCTGAGGCAAGAGGATCACAAGTTCAAAGCCAGCCTCAGCAATGGCGAGGTGCTAAGCAACTCAGTGAGACCCTGTCTCTAAATAAAATACAAAATAGGGCTGGGGATGTGGTTGAGTGCCCCTGAGTTCAATCCCTGGTAACAAATAAACAAACAAAAAGTAATTATGTCATTTGCAGGAAATTGGATGGAACTTAAAAACATTAGGTTAAGTGAAAGAAGCCAAACTCAGAAGGTCAAGGATCAAATGTTTTCTCTCATATGTGGAAGCTAGTGAGGAAAAAGGAAAAGGAAATGTGGGTGGGGCATCTCATGAAAATTGAAGGGAGATCTATAGAGTACAGGAAAGGGACCAGGGGATGGGAGGAGAGAAGGGAAAGGGGAAATATGGGAGGGGTGATATTGGCCAAATTATATTGTTATCTTGTGTGCATGTATAAAAATGTAACAACAAATCCCATCATTAAGTATATAATATACCAATATATAATACTATATATAACTATAATATACCAATGCAAAATATGGGGAGGGGGGAATGCCTGATGGCTAGAGGGGCTGGAGCATCTCAGGCTTTCTCTAGAAGCAACCTCTGTCCTTCTGAGAAGTGGTTCTTTTTGAGGAGTGAGCAGTTTCATCTGACTGCCTGTGAAGAAGGGCTAGTATCTGAAGGACTTCTCAGAGCTCCATACCCAGAGGCATGTGATGAGGCAAAACTTACTGCCAAGTAAGCGATCCTGGCACTCTACCCCCTGAGACTGGTTTCTCTCTGCAGGGCTGATTATGTCCTCCTACCTGGCCTAATGTCCAATGGGGTGGGTCTGACTCCCTGTGTCTGTTCCCTGTATTGTGCCCCCCCACCAACACACACACACACACACACACACACACACACACACACACACACACACACTCTTCCTTGGCCTGCTCTTCTCAATTTCTGCATGTGTATGTGTGCGTTTCTTTTTCCCCCTGGTTCTTTGTGTGGGTGTGTCTGTGCACGTATGAGTCTCTCACTTTTGTCTGTGTTTGTCTCAACATATGTTGGTGCCTCTGTATTTGTCTTTCTTTCCCCCTCCAAGTGGGGAAAAAAAAAGTATAAGTCTGTCTGGATGTGGGTGTGTGTGTGTCTCTTCTCCTGTGTCTCTCTACAGGTCTCTGCCCTTCTGTGCACAGGTGTGTTCCTTCTGTTTGTGGGTCTGTGTTGCTTCTATCTGTGTGTCACTCTCTCTGTACCTTATTTCTCTGTATTTCTCTTTATTTCTCTATATTTCCCCCTGTGTGGGCATCAGTATTGTGTGTAGCTGTGTTCCTGCCTCTTTGTGAATGTGTAACTCTGTTTTTCTTTCTCCACGCTCTTCCTTCCTTTCTCTTCATGCTCCTTATGTAGAATACATCCCTGTTAGAAGCACGTCCCATTACCCACTCACACAGGGTAATGGGAGCTATCCTGCCTCAAGGACATGAGACATTCCTAAAGGCAGGATTGAGTAAAGAAATTGTCCTACCCAAAATTCTGATTAATTTCTTTCTTCCTTGTCAGGAATCACTCTTATATTGTCTTTTTGTTTAAAATTTCTATATTTCTACCTCTTTACAACATTTTAAGTTCATTATATTTTATACTCACAAAAAAATTTCTCTTGTATCATTTTTTGGGGGACAGGGGGTTACCAAGGATTGAACCCAGGGGCGCTTAACCACGGAGCCACATCTCCAGCCCTTTTTACTTTTCATTTTGAGACAGAGTCTCACTAAGTTAGAGCCTCACTAAGTTGCTAAGGGTAGCCGTGAACTTGTGATCCTCCTGCCCCAGCCTCCTGAGTTGCTGAGGTTACAGATGTGCTCCACAGCACCCAGCTTCTACTCATTTTTAATTCTCTTTTCTTATTCTCCACTTTTAAAACTCTAACTTGCTATTTTGAGTTTTTCCTTCTTGCCCTCTTCATATTTGATTAAATTGACTTTTGCTTTCTGATTTGTTCTTTTAATGGCTGTACAGAGTAGTGCCAAGGGGGTGGCAGCAGCAGCAAGACCCACATCAGAAATAGGGATGACTTCTTCCCCATCAAAATCTACAGCCAACTTTTGATCCATCTCTTTATAACATGTGTCTCCACAAACCTCCCAGGTGTACAGACCCAGGAAGGTTTTGAGACCCAGGGAAAGAGCTGCTTGAATTTTTCAGTTTCCCTGAAAGAAGGTGGGTAGCTTCCTGGGAAATGAGCATCACCATGTGGATCCTAGCCCATCCTAGGGCTGAGGCCCTCTTGATGACACTGCATAGCTCATGCTGGGCTCGTCACTGGAATTCTTGCTGGGACTCCTTGTAGGAAGAACCCCAAACAGGAGCCATGTCTGTCCGTTCTGGACTTGCCTGGGGGTACCCACACAGATCATTATAGTTCTTACCCAGTCTCAGAACGTAATCTAGTCCTAAAGATAGTTTAATTTATCCTTGTACCTTGAACCCATTATTCCATAGGATACATTTTAAAAGCAAATAATTAAATTCAGCAAATAATTTCTCTTCATTTATGTTTTATATATAATTTATGTTTTCTTACTTTGTCTTTAATATGTTTTCTTAATTTATAGATCATACTATATTAAATTTGCTGAACATAAAAAAAGATGGGAAGAAATGCTACTTTACTACTCCTGCAGTCTCCCTCACACTCTCTCTTCCCTTCACTCTCAGTACATGTAAGAGGAATGGAATGGCCAAGCTCCCTTCAGCTCCTCCGTTTTTGTGTTTGAGAGCTGGAAAACCTTAAAAGAGCATGCTCTGTTACTTTATGCCATAGGTATAAATGGTATACAAAGGACCTGCCTCAACATGGAGAGGCCTATCCAATTCAGGGCATCAATCTAGGAAACCCACCTGCCCACAGACATTAGTCAGATTCCCTAATATCTGCTTTATTAGTAATTAATTTTGTGGATCTCTATACTGATCCTTTGGTTCAGAATTTGGGGGACTAAGAGAGAAAGTGATACACTGGACCCTTTAACCAAATGGAAGCTTATTTGATTCCCCGCTTCACACAGTTTCATCCAGCTCACTCATTCATCCATTCTACACGCATCTACTAAGAGCCCCCTTTGGTCTGGACACATGGCTCAGCAGAATTTTCTACAGATCACAGAATCACAGTCTTTCTTAAGCTGGCTTATTCTTACCTGATCTCCAGTGCTGAAGGCAAGAATGAAAAGCAAATCTTCATCACATGTGTTCTTAATGTAATGCTGGGTTCCAATGGGGAAAAATACCACATCTCCAATGTTAATGTTAAACTCTATGGTACTCTCAGTATTAATAATGCCCACCTAAGAGAGAGGACGTTATAGAAATTAAATTACATAAAAAAGAAAGAAAGAATAAAGCACAAAAAAAATCAAATATTCACTAAGGATAAGTATTGATAGTGAAGAACAGAAGAAGCATATGGTCATGCAGGGACTTCTTCATGAGGGTAAAGAGCAGAGGTAGAAAATATCGTTCACAAGAAAAAAATTCCTGTTTCAGAGATGTAGCCCCCCAAATGTTTATTTAGATAAATGTTCTCCCAAGTACATTAGTGAGTTCGACATGCAGAACATCATGCAAAACAAACAAAAAAAGCATCAACCACGACATTCTAAATAAGGATTACAAATTATGTCCTATATACTCTAGGCAGAGGATTTACAGTTCCATGTTTCACTACCCTTGTGCTTTTATTCCCACCAGTTTCCTGGGAGGGTGGTATCCTAACAATCTTCCTTAATAATTAAGGAATCAATGCAAACACACAAACACAATAAAAATAAAGTCTGATCTTTGAAATACAATCTGTGGAAGATTAAAAATCCCTTTTCCAGGGGAGGGGAGGGGAGGGGAGGGGAGGGGGGATAGTAGACAATAGGACAGACAGCAGAATACATCAGACACTAGAAAGGCAATATGTCAATCAATGGAAGGGTAACTGATGTGATACAGCAATTTGTATACGGGGTAAAAGCGGGAGTTCATAATCCACTTGAATCAAACCGTGTAATATGATGTATTAAGAACTATGTAATGTTATGAACGACCAATAAAAAAAAATCCCTTTTCCAATTTATTAAACTTTCATATCTAAATATGTAGAATAAAATTTTTGTTATGAATAACAAAATGAGTGAATTTTCAGTCATTCACTCCACCATTATTTACTTACTTTGTGACTTTAATATGCTTTCTTAATTTATAGATCCTGATAAATTAAAGTTGCTTAAAACAAAGAATGAAAGGAAGAAATTCTACTTCGCTACCATTTCCCTTCATGCAGAAGAAAGTCCTTTCGCACACTCTCTCTCTCTTCCCTTCACTCCCAGTACACATAAGAGGAAGAAAGTTCCCTAGAGCGTCTTGAAAAACTACAATCAAATCACTATATTAGCACACTACCCAGTTTAGCTTTTCTTATGGTACCCATGGAACTGATCATCCAAATCAGGCTCTCTGAAGAGTTAAAGTGGGTGTCATTAATTTTACCTAGACAACAAGTATACATCAGGAGTACCCTGGATAAGCTGGGATATATGGTCACCACATTGATGCTCTGCACCTTCCCAGCTACCCACACTCACATTATACTCAGAGGCAATCATTCCCCCAAGGGCAGCAGCAACTTCCACTTTGTATTACCTGAGGATGCAAAACTCTGAAAAACTAAGCAAGTGTTCTCTGAAACATTCTTGGCCTCGTGCACATCTTGAATCTTTCTGTCTCATCAAACTTGGAGACTATCTGCATGATACCCTCTGAAGAAACTGTGCCCCGAAAGCAATTAGAACTGAGTCCTTTTTATGTTACTAATGACTGAACCAAAACGAAGAAATATCTCAAATTTGCTTCTTTCTGCATAAAAGAACATCCAAAAATATTTTCAGAGAAATTACCTTTCCACATCCACTTAACACATATCCCATTTCGTTCGCATTAAAATGAAAATGTGGTTGTCGTAATCCATTGTTATAAATTCTGAGTGTACTCAAAGCGAGGGTATTTTGATGCTTCAAAAAGGAAAAGAAAAAGAAATATAGTTATTTAGCCCACATCTTACTCAATAACTTAACAATCAAACAATCTTGATAGTAGCTAATACTTATGCAGCTCCAACTTATGTCCTTACACTTACTATGTCAGTTATTCCTCATGACAATCTTATAAAGTGGGTAGTTTTATACTATTTCGAAGGTGATAGAATTAAAATCTACGCTGGTTGAGAAATTTACCTCAGGTCACACAACTAAGAAGTGGCAGAATTAGAATCTGAACCCACACAAAGTGATGACACAACTATGTGATACAGTCAATTGAGCATTTCAAACTAATGAAGAGAACTCTTGAAAGTATCCAATCTTTTCATTAGTCTAACTATTCATGCCAGAGAAGTTATGCTCCCTATATTCACACTGAAGCTTCAATCACAATTTACATTGATCAAAGCAACCAATGTTCAACAGAATTTTCCTTTTCCTTTTGTCCAAAAGAAGTCTGAATCCAATCTAAATCTCATAGTTCATCCATTTGAACGCTTATCAAAATATTTTTCTCAGGCGCAGTGATGCACCCCTATAATCCCAGCAGCTGGGGAGGCCAAGGCAGGAAGATCTGGAGTTTAAAGCCAGCCTCAGCAAAAGTGAGGTGTTAAACAACTCAGTGAGACCTGTCTCTAAATAAAATACAAAATAGAGATGGGGATGTGGCTCAGTGGTCAAGTGCTGAGTTAAATCCGTGGTACAAAAAACTAAAAATAAAAAAATTCTCAAATACCTGATTAAGGAATTCACTGAAAATTTTCTCATTGTTGCTGAGTTCACTTCCATTCCTCCAGTGTTGTGCCATTTGTATTACTCCTCCTGGAAACTGATATTCTTTTGAACCTGAGTGAGATGAAGTTTAAAAAAATAAGGGGGCTGAGGGTATAACTTAATGGTAGAGTTATGAACAATCCTCTGGGTTCAATCCCTGGCAACACAAAAAAGTTTTAATTTATTATAAAAATAAAATTGAACAATAACAATGATACTCCAATGGAAATCCAACCAAGCGTGCAGCTCTTCTTGTCACAGAAAACTTATGTAGTAGAAATCGCTGACAGTGGAGCATGGGGCCCCCACAATATTAACCTGACCCAGTCAGAGTCTATCCTACCCTCTAAGAGCTCTCAAAATTTCTAGCCTAGAGTGTCCTCTTTAGGAAAGTGTTCAACTCAGGGGACTGGCTAGAAAACTTGGGAGTCATCCTGCACACCATTTCCTAGGTCCCACCTCTCACACCAGTCAACCATCAAGGCCTGTTTGCCCTGCTTTTTTAAGTATTTTGCTTTGCAACCTTTCTGTCCCTGTCACCACTGCCAAGTAGAGACAGGCCACCATCCTCCCTACCTGAGGGACTGTTACAGGCCCTTGACTAATCACCCTGCCTCCTGTCTGGCCCCTTTCAATCCATTTTCTACAATTCAGCCAGAGTGTTCTTCATTTCAAAGAGCAAAAAGGACTGTATTCCTCTCTCCTTTTAAACTCCTCAATAGCTCCTTTTTTCCATTAAGATACTGTACATACTCTTAGAATGGTTTCTAAACCCTGCATGATCGGATCCATCCTCTCTCTTACTTAGCCTTCTTTCTTGCAGCCTCCCCCAGCCCCAACACTCACCCCTCACACTTTGAAATCCTCTATCACATTCTACTGTGCCTGCAGGACTATTTCTCAAATTACTTACTCTGTTGAGAAATGTGGTTTTTCGTTTTTCTCTTGGTTATGGCCCACCATAAAACATACACATACAAACACACATGCACATTGGTTCAATCCAAACATATATGATTTTATACACAAATGCTTAATTAAAATGGTTTCATAAAACAGCATGCTGTACCTTTAAGGTCATAAAAGTATCTCCACACAAGGCTGTCAGGAGACTGTACATAACTAGCATTCATAACCAGTTCTGCCAAGTTGGAAGGAAGATTGACCGCCTGATCTTCTTTTTGTTTTTGGAATTTTCTAATGAAATCAATTCCACCTTCAGGCTGAAAGACATAGGAAAGCAAATAAGATATTTGTGAAACATTCTACAAATAGACGGGTAAGTAGCCAAAGGCAGGATAACATCAGCAGCATAGTTTTCAGTAGCCCAGACAGAAGAGCTGATCTCAATAAGACTTACGCTTGTGATCTTTATGAAAATTCCATAGATTTGCAATGTATCTTAATTTTAAATGATTGGTTTCTTTATGGTCAGTACAAACTCTTGCAAAATTATACATTGGCTTCTATACTTACTGTTATTCTCCCTAATGAATCATTTCTCTTACTTATCCCTATTGCACTAGACTACTAGTGTCCACTATAAGGTAATCTCAAAAACTTCCTATGCAGATTTCTAAACTTAATACAGAATGCCCTCCAACTGCCTACCAGAAGCCACCATCAATTCTGCACATTTATACTTTCAGCATCCAACACTGACTCCCTGTAAGCAGCAATATCATTTGTCCCTCCAATGATAATATAAATATATGGAGAGATCAAAAGTAGTGATTCTTGGTACTAATTTTACAATTAGATAGAACCAAGAAGTTCAGCTATACTATTGCTCAGTAAAATGACAACAGATAAAAATAATGTAATGTAAAAAATAAAGAAAAATTATATAAATATAAAAAATAATAATGTAGTGTATATTTTTTAAAAACTAGGAGGGATTTTTAAGATTTTTACCATAAACAAATAATGTTTGAGATATATAGATATAGATTATCGATATAGATATATGCTTAACCTGATTTCAACATTACATTCTTTATTCATGTATCAAAATATATTGTCATATATTAATATATACAATTTTATATATATATATATATATATATATATATATATATATATATATATCAGTTAAAAATGCATTTTAAGGGTCTGGTGTTGTGGCTCAGCAGTAGAGCACTCGCCTAGCATGTGCAAGGTGCTGGGTTCAATCCTAAGCACTGCATAAAAATAAAGAAATAAAATAAAAGGTATTGTGTCCACCTACAACTAAAAATATACATTTTTAAAAATGCATTTTAAAACAGTATTAAGTAGTCATTATTTAGGAAAAGTATGGGATCCTCTGTATGAGACTAAGAAAACATGTCTCCATTATCTGTAGAAAACTTCTCCCTACAGAAAGAATGAGTGAACTTATGGTTCCTTAGGAATATAAATAACAGTAATTTTTCAGTGATTACATTATATGCTTTCTGCCAATACATTAAATTTTCCTATGGAAGACCTTTATAAAAGAAAATAAAAAGAAACTCAATTTCAACAAGTTTTTATCTTCAGTAGGGACACAAGATTCCTTTGAGTCAATAATTCAATATTTACCATACCTATTAGCCAATTTCTTCTGGATCTGTACCAACTGCTGCCCTATAAACACAAAACACTCATAATCCCTTTGTGCCTGCCTCACCTTCATGGTGAGATGTGTTTTTAGAAATGGTGCATACCTTAAGTGACCTTGAAGCAATGTCTTCAGGTGTAGAAAAAAATACATCATCAACATCCAGAGTCTGAAGTTCATCATGTGTAGAAAAAAAGAGTAAGAAGAAGCAGTCTTCATCGCCCACATTCTTTATCCAGTGTAGTGTGTTTTGGGGGAAGAAGATCACTTGGCCAGCTGTGACATTGTATGTAGTAACTATCTCACCACCATCATCAACCACCCCAATCCATGCTGTTCCCTGAAACATAAAAAGAAAAGCACACCCCACTTTGCAATGTTTCTCAACCTTTTTTTTTTATTACCTTCTTTCCAAGGTATGTTTTTAAACTTTTTTCTCTAACACCATACAGAATTTTAACATGACAGATAGACAGAATTTTAACATGACAGACAGATCAGTATTCTGGATATAAATACTGCTTATGAGCCATTATGTGTACCTATACTTTATGTGTATCTATCCCCCGCCATGGGGGCAATACTCCATTCATGGAGCTTCTATGCTACAGAATCTGAAAAGACTCAAACCACATGTTCAGGATATGTGCATGTTCATCAGTGACTGCGCAAATACCCATTTGTAAGTATGCTTGTGTGTATGTATGCACACAGATGTGAGTGTGCTTTCCAGATAGAAAAAGTTTACACACAACTTTAATAATAAGCCATCTACACTTTAGTGTCAGGTATCCAAGCACTTTACTTAATTCAACTCAATTATTCCTTATATCTACCCTATGAACACTAAAACTACCATTATCACATTTTACAGATTTAAAACTAATTTAAAAAATTAGTTTGGTAAGAACATAAAATTTCCCCAGAGTTACTCAGTTTGTCAAGGGCAAAGATGGCATTTGGGCCTAAGTGGTGTGCTCCAAAGTAGACACATTTTTATCCACACTGCACCACACTTTGATTCTGCTGATATAAAATTCTATGCTTTCTC
This sequence comes from Urocitellus parryii, assembly GCF_045843805.1. Lineage (NCBI taxonomy): Eukaryota > Metazoa > Chordata > Mammalia > Rodentia > Sciuridae > Urocitellus > Urocitellus parryii. The sequence continues at coordinate 20,184,574 of NC_135543.1, forward strand.
TCATTCTCTACTTTTTCTTTATTACGCTTTGAGGCAGGTAGTGAAGATACCATTATTTACGTTTTACCACAGACTCATAATTACAGAGTGGAATGTATACAAAAAAATATATGTAAAATATATATGAAAAAGAAGTCTTTGTTCTGTCTGCACAGACAATATGTCTGAAGTTCATCATGTGTAGCTTGAATTCACTTGGGTATTAATGATAGAGGGGAAAAATGAACCTCAAAGAGCTCTTTTTTCATCCATACACAGAGAAGGAACATCAGAAATCTCCATCTATCCCTAGCAGGCTACCAACTATTCCAGATGCAGAGCAGAGAGGGTAGAGTGCTAATGGGAACCTCCCTGCATACCAGGCGTACCAGCCACCTCATCCTCCCTCTTCCCTCAGGGCTGCCTGCTAGTCACAGGAAGACCCCCAGAAGCACAAATATCTCATGATGAGTCATGGAGGGACTCCTCATCCTATTTGATGGTTCCCTGCTTTGACTGTGACAGTTGGTGATCTTACAGTTTTCCTGGGATCTAGAGAATGTTCCACTCCACACAGTTCACATTTAGAAGCTCACATTATAAACACTCTCTGGACTTCCGAAAGAGCCTCCCCAGGCTGAGTTAAGATTCCAGGGCTGTTATCTCTGAAGTATGCTCCAGACCAATGTCCCTACCATAGAGTTTGTGGTATAGTTCCCCTTCTAACAAGTCCACTTAGCAGCCTTATCTTTCAACAACCGTTCTGCCACTGCTCAGTGAGGGCTATGAAAAATTAGTCTTTTGGAGATCATCCTCCTTTACATATTTTTATATGTGGAAAAAGACAGGAAGTCAGAAAGCATGCCAATAACCACAGTATATCGTATAGCCAACAACTATAGTACATCTTTAGAAAAGTCACCTAATCTTTCTCAGTCTTTCATGGAAAATAAGAAGGGCTTGGTCTCCAATCTCTTTTCTTGTTGTAAATTCTAAAACTGAATGAATCATCCAAATGCAATTAAATTAAAGAGGTTTAATTAATTAAAATAAAAAAGATACACCATAAAATTGACTGTACATCCAAGAACCAGATCATCAGAGTGTGACCAAAGTTCTGGGAGGAGGACTTATTCACCACTGCTTTCCCAGTATCTAGAATACAGATGGAGACCTATAAATACTTTTTGAAATTAATGAATTCTTTGAAAATTCAAGTAAGTACACTCATTTCAACTCCAGCCATCTCCTCTTACCTCATTTGACTTGAAAATATTCTGAAAGGTCTAAACCACAAAAAAGCATCCGGGTGCCCTGATCATCGAGACTCAAAACTCAACACCAGAAAACTAGTTAGTCATTCCAGTTGCTGGTTTTCTCCATGGAAGAGAGCTGATGTTTCTTTGCTCATTAGATCATAGCTACCACTTTTAGCTTTCATTCACAGGACTAAAGAGTGATCTTATTATAAAAAACAGTGTGTGAAAATGATTTCATACTGAAGAAATTGATGCCAAAAATAATTACAATAAACAGGCTGATACTTAAAGGGACTGCTAAGTAATCTAACTAAATCTAATTGAAACCCTGGATAGTTATCTGTCACTTAGTTAAGTAGGCTTTGTGACAAAATAATACCCAGAAGACATATAACATATATGCTTAAGAGCAGAGTATAGGCGAACAGTTATACCTGTACCAGATAGCCATGTTCATTAGCATTGAAGTGCCAGTGAGGGGCCCGGAGCCCCTTGCTTTTTATTCTCAAGGTCCCCAGAGTCATATGTGATTTCTGACTGTTCAAGCTAGTTCCAAAGGCCTCTTCTTCATCATTGAGATAGTCTTTGACATTGTTCCTGTACCGGGCCCACTGGATTGCACCACCAGAGTACTCAAACACCTAAAAAAATCAAATACAAGCAACCATCAGTATGGAGGCCATCCCCTGAGAAATGTGAGGCCACTTGATCTACAGAGTAAGAAAGAGGTAAGACAGAAAAAGCCATGGAAGTGATGTGAATTTTGGAGTCTCATAAAGGAAGATAATGATTAGCCAAGTTATATTGTTATATATTGTGTACACATAGGAATATGTAGGAACAAATCCTATCAGTATGTACAATTACAATGCACCAATAAAAATGAGGGAAAGAAAGAAATAAAATGAAAAAAAAAGAAGATAAGAAATAGTTCTGCAAGAGTCCAGGAATGACTGACAATAGTGATATATGCAGAGCTATCATCTAAGCTCTGCCAAAGACATCTATACTAGCAAGAGAACAGAGGGGTTTCCATTTGTGCACCTGCAATTCTCCCTTCCAGACAAACACAGAATTATGTACTAAAGAAAATTTCTGCCTGAAGCTGGCATCAACTAACTTTCCCTTCTTCTCTATTCCTTACCTCCCTTTATCATACTGGCACTTCAGGACAGAACACAGCTTAGTAACATGAAAAGGTCATTTTGAAACCACCATTAGAAAAATCTAAAAATTATTAATTACCCAATTCATACCTTAGATTTTGGTAAGTGATTAAGAAACTGGAATTTTGGATCAACTGCCTTTTGCACTTTAGGATCCACTGTGGTTCGCAGAGGCCAGACTCCAGCCGCAAACTGAACATTTAAACGAGACTGGGAGTTGTTAATATAAACCAAGGAGAGAATCAGTACTCCTATAGCTGTAGTGACAACGCAGGCCAAGAGACACACCAGGAAAATGCTCAACAATGACCACTGCTTCTTCTTTTCCTAGGAGAAATGATGAAGCCATTATTCTATACCCAAGACACATTAAGAAGAAAGATTGCCTCCTTTCTCTATTTCTTAAATTTTTCTTTCCACAAACTTCAACTAAATTTGACTGACAAGTGTAGTAAAAGAATATATTTTTTAAATAATACTTAAATTGTATGTTTTATCTATTTGGTATTGAATCATAAAATGATCAGAACAGTAGGCACTACCTCCCTAAGAAAAGAGTATTTCCTGAGTTCTGGATCAGGATCCTGGGAGAAGCCAAAAACTAAAATTTGGCAGTGGAAGAACCCTAAAGATTTTAGGTTAATCTGTATGTCCCATTTTTCCAGTGAGGCTCAGAAGAGAGCAATGACTTGTGAAAAGCTACCCTGTTACTGCAACTGTAGATCTAGGAAGAAGTCCTTCTGAGTCTGTGCTATTTCCACTAAATCATAGTGCTACTACTTCATATCATTTGGCAATCATTAAACTTTGAGTCAATTCTTATGGTCCAATACTCTCAAAGGAAAGTTGTTGTTTTGTTTTTTACATATGGCTCCAAGCTCACCTTTAGGTTAAAAACAAAAGGATTGCATATAACTTTATACATTTCAAAGAGTGTAACTTTACTAGACATTAATATTTTTTTCCTTGATTACTGACCCTCATCAATATTGCTCAAATACTTTACAATGTAATTAATACATTTCCCATTGTGACCTAATACAACACACATATAAATGCACATACAAACACACATGTATTCAGATATGTGTATGTATAAACACATACACATTTAAACAAAAGCTTCCCAAACAATACTTATCCATTATTCTTTCCATTTTTAAATGTCAACTCCAGCCCTCTCTATATATTTTATGACTACTATATCCAACCTGTAGTTTGTCTGGATCCCTTTAAATAGAAGAGAGGAGGAACTGTTATTCTGCCTCCTCAAATTGATAGAGAAAGGAAACATTATGAAGAAGAACTATGAAAACCAGCTGAACAACAACAAAAAAAATTCCTCCTTTAACTTGTCTGAAGCCCACTGATCAGCATGGATTAAAAACATTGCCTCTAGAAAGTCCCAAGTAAGAGGCAGGTTTTTAGCTGGTGATAATAACCATTAAGTCAAAAGCATTTATTGGTACTGTGAGCAACAATTCAGAGAGAGTTGTGCCATTAAAGAGCTAGAGAATATGTGAGTCAAGTTTATGAGAGAGAAGGTAGAGCAGGAAATATTCACAGCAGATGTTTCATCTTCAAGAGGGTCTCTTAGAAAACCTGTGTAAAGCTCTTTCCTGAGCTTTGCATAAGGGTCTGGGGGGAACCTAACCTCAGGATATAAATCTCCATCTTACCATTCTGGAGCTGGTATTGATCTTCCACATAGACAAATCATTCTGTGATCCTTCTCCATGCACTTCAAATGCTGGGTTGTCCATTAGCAAAAAGTATAAAGAAGTTCACTGGAAAAAAAAAAAAGGATGAAGGGAGGAGAGGAAAGCTTTACCAAACTAGGAAATTCCTAGGAGAAGAATGAGCATTCCCACATATGAGACTACATATATATAGCTGACAGTTAAGGAAATGAAATAAGGAAACAATCTCTCAAATTATAATTGGTTAGAAAAAAAACCCTAGAAAGAATTTCCAAACAAGAGACCAATAAAATACTTCTCAATCCTTTGCCCACTGATGACACATACACAGGTATTATACATACACATGTATGATAATAACATCAGCCTAGGCTCCAGCAAGGCTTCAGGTAAATCTACACTTAAGTGATGGAGAAGCAATCTCAGGGCTTCCTACTAAATTTAAGATGCACAATTTCCCAATTTTGACATCTGAAAATGAGATGGGTTTCAAAATGAATGGTCTTTTAAAGTCACTGAAACATAGTGTGACCTCTTTTGTTTGTTTTATCAGACAACAGTACTATAGCAATCTTCAAAGCAAATTTTACACAATATTTTTTGTTTTACTATGTTTTTAAAATATTTTTAGTTGTAAATGGACACAATACCTCTATTTTACTTATTTATATGTGGTACTGAGGGTCGAACCCAGTGCCTCACGTGTGCTGGGCAAGCGTTCTACCACTGAGTTACAGCCCCAGCCCTGTACTCTTTCTTGGAAATGTGAAAACACCACCAGTATTATTTGGAGATTATACTTAGCATTTATTTAAACGACAGGACCAGCTAATCATCAACCAAACTACATTAAAACTCCCAGATGGACTAAATCAAACACTGCAGCTGGATAAGTTCCCTTTTGATCTTTACAGATAAGAAAAGAAAGCCCAAAGAGGCTCAATATTTTTCCCAAGCAGAATAAGTCACTGGCAGAACCAAAACAATCACTTTTTTTTTTTTTTTTGGCATCTAGGGATTAAACCCAGGGGCATTAACCACTGGGCTACATCCCTTTTTTATTTTTTTTAACCACATGAATAATATTTTCCTGATTTTCTAACACTGAACTTAATCTGCCACTGTATACCTGTTTTACATGGAAAATTCCAGGCTCCCCAACCAGACTGTAGATTTGACAATGGTTTCTGCTTTCTTCATTTACTCCAAAGCCATTTGTACAGAGTAGACCATCCACACACAACATGGACAAGGACAGACGAGAAGAGGGGTGCATAGTCCACCCCCTGACAAGCATGCCCTGGGAGCATAGGCTCTCTGTGTTTAATCCTTATCCAGTTTCTCATTCTCCAAGATCCAGAGAGGGGCTCATATCCCATTAGTACAGAATCCATAACCGGTCCTCATTCTCGGCTTTCTGTGGTGGTCTATCTCTGTTGGCAATGTCGTCATCTTCCTGGATGTGGTTACACCTCTCAAAGTTGCTTCACGTAGCCATGAAAAATTGATCATTTCAAGTGTTCAGGGCCCTCAGTTCAGGTCCACTGTGCCTTTGCAGTTATCTGGAAAGCCTACTTCATACTTTTACCTGCACAACACACACAGCTAAGCCCAGGCTGCCCTAGGGATATTATGGGGTATCCACTTTCTTTGGGGTTCCCCCATACCCACAAAGATTGGATAGGGGGCAAAGTTTCAGGTACAACAGAGACTGCAGGGAAAGGCCAGGTAAATCTAATAATCCTGGCAGCTTCTCTGTGACCAATTTTATTTATAATTGTCTTCTAGAAATAATACCTCCATTCCACTTGGCTCTTAAGTCCTTAATTCCATAAATGATCAGCCAGTGGGATGGAGCACACATTACAGGATGTTTGTGGTCCTTTTTGCTGGCTTGCACACAGCCTCATCACTCTAAAAAGGACATACCAGAGGCTACACCATCCCCCTTTCCCTCTGTAGTGACCACAGGGGCACATCCTAGCCCTTTTTTATTTTTTATTTAGAGACAGGTTCTGAGTTGCTTAGGACCTCTGCAAGTTGCCGAGGCTGGCTTTGAATTTGTGATTCTCCTGACTCAGCCTCCCAAGTCACTGGGATTACAGGTGTGAGCCACTGCACCCGGCTCTAAGAATCACTTCTAAACAAGAATCATACTTCTTTATACTGTGGCCAAAGATAGGCATGCACTAATGTCTCGTAGCTGGAAAGAACAATTGCTAAATACATGTCCAAGACTTCTATTTTCACTTCACTGTACACCACCATCAAATATTTCTTGAGGTTTATTTATGCTGTCAAGTTAAGCATAATTAGGAAATACAAACATTTTTAGTTACCAGTGGCCAAGCTTACACCCTAAATATTTAACAACCTATGGAGCACAGGCACTGATGAATCAGAACAGAAATAGTTGGTTGGTGTGGTCACACCGGTGAGGATTAGATAGATATGAGTTCTGCCAATAGCTACCAAGTTGTACAGGTTTATAGTGAAGTGGCTAAGAACCAGACCACCATGGTTCAAATCTTGATTCCACTACTTACCTGCTAAATGAGCTGGGGCAAGTTGTTTAACCTTCCTGTGCCTCAAATTCTTCATTTATACAATGGTACAATAATACTGGTTTGAGAGGAATGAATTCATTAGTATTTGTAACTCTTAATGCAAAGCCTGTACAATAGTAGATGTCCAATAAATACCAGCCTTGCTCCACAAGCCGACTTGATATTTTAATAATACATCTATTCTAATATGGCATAAGAACACCTTAAATTCATAAAATGAATAACTCCTAATAATTCAAAGTACTACAACCTCACTTATTATACTGAAGGATTGATAGTATTATCCTTACACTACAAATCAGAAAATTAGAGCAAAAATATCTCTTTATGTTAATCCAAAAGTGAATTATACCTAAATCTCAGCTTTTCTCACTGTAATCTCAGGGTTCTTTTTATCACTACAAAACTGTGGTGGGATACCCTTTATCATTTAACTCCTCCACCTTTTCTAAACCATTCAGCATCATTGAAATCCAAGGCCACTTTAATTTCTAAAATGGAAGGTGTGGGGAAGAGAAAAAGAATTATTGATAGTTATGTAATTATCTGATATATACAAAAAATATATCTATTTTTAATGAAAGAAATAAAATTATAATTAGAACATCACAGTAACAATTGCTGCTGGCAAAATTCCCTGATGGGTGCTAACAACATTGGTTGAAAACTTAAGCTGAAAGAAGAATATCTGCATATCCTTAAAGTATCTCTCTCAAATGTTTGATAATTACAAAGGGAAAATAATAATTGTATAACAGAGTCTTGGAAGATGTCACTTTTTCAAGTGATCTATATTAATATTAACCTTATTACACCTAGATATTACACAACCTTGATATAATGCACCGAGAAGGGTCGATCACCTCCAGTCTATGGTAGCATTCCCAGTAAGGCATAACTTCAACCTAATCTTGAAAAAAAACTGTAAAACATACAAATCAAGAAACAGTTTACAAAATTAATGATTCTTCAAAGTAGCAGCAGCAAAAGAAGCAATCAAGAGAGTGAATAAACAACCTACAGAAAGGGAGAAAATATTTGTAGACTATTCATCCAATAAGAAATTAAAGGCTGGGGTTGTGGCTCGGTGGCAGAGCGCTTGCCTAGCACGTGAGGGGCCCTGGGTTCAATCCTCAGCCCCACATAAAAATAAATAAATAAAATAAAGGTGTTGTGTACAACTACAACTAAAAAATAAATATTCAAAAAAGGAAATTAATAACAGAATACATAAGGAACTCCAAAGAACCTGACAGCAAACAATAAATTAATAACCTAGTGAGAGAATGAGGAAATAACCTAAATAAATATTTCTCAAAAGGTTATGCATAAAGGGTCAACAAATATATGAAAAAAAATGTTCAGCATCATTTATCATCAGAGGAATGCAAAACAAAACCACACTATGACATATCATCTTAGCCCAGTTACAATGGCTGTTATCAAAAAGAAAATAATAATTATACATGCTGGCAATGAAGAAGAGCAAGAGGAATTCTTACCCACTCTTGTTGGGAATGTAAATTAGCACAGTCATTATGGAAAATAGCATGGTACTTCCTTGAAAAACTAAAAATAAAACTGTTTTATAATCCATCAATCTCACTTCTGGTTACATAGTCAAAGGAAATGAAATCTGAAAAAATATCTACACTCCCATGTTTATTGAAACACTGTTTACAATAGCCTAGAAAAGGATCAACAGACCAATGGATAAATAAAAGGTAGTATGTGTGTGTGTGTGTGTGTGTGTGTATACACACACAAAAAATGGATATTATTTGGCTATAAAAAAGAATAAAATTATATAATTTGCAGCAACATGACCAGAACTAGAAGATATTATGTTAAATGAAGTTATAGGCATAGAAATACAATATCGCATATGCTCACTTACATAGGGAGGCTAAGAAATCGATCTCATAAAGCAGAGGACAGCATAGTAGTTACCAAAGCCTAATGTGAATTGGGACATAGCTACATAGGACAAGAGCTTCTGGTGCTCCATAGCACAGTAGGATAACAATGGTTGACAGTAATAAATTGAATATTTTAAAATAACTAGTAGAGAGGATTTTGAATGTTCCTAGCAAAGAAATGATTAATGTCTGAAGTGATAGTTAAAACAAATGCCCTGACCTAATCATTACACATTGCATAGATGTAGAGAAATATCACCCTGTAGCCCATAAATATGTGACACAATTGCCATGTGTCAATTGAAAATAAAAATATATTTAAAGAAAGGCAACTAGGTCATAAAGGCAGAAAAAGACATTGTTACAGACTGAGGTCACTAAATAAATGTGACAATTAAATGGATTGGATCCTACAACAGAAAAAAAAATGACATGACAGGAAAAACTAGTGAAATCTGAGTAAAGTCAATGGTTAACAGTTTTTGTGCCAGGATAATTGCAAACCATACTGTAGTTATGTGGGAGCTAACATAAGGAAGAGCTGAGAGAAAAGCACTCAGGGAATATCTTTGCCACCCTAAAATCTAAAGTTACCTCAAAGCTGGGCGTGGTGGCCCGTGCCTGTAATCTCAGCAGCTCAGGAGGCTGAGGCAGGAGGATGGTTCAAAGACAGCCTCAGCAAAAGCAAGGCGCTAAGCAATTCAGTGAGACCCTGTCTCCAAATAAAATACAAAATAGGGCTGGGGGTGTGGCTCAGCAGTTGAATGCCCCTGAGTTCAAACCCCAGGACCCCAAAAAATAAAAACTAGAAATAAAAAAGAAAAAAAAAGTAAAGAAGCATTCAGGAGGAACACAAATTCAAAGCAAGCCTCAGCTACTTGGTGAAGCCCTGTCTCAAAGATAAGAAGGTCTAGGGATGTAGCTCAGTGGTAGAGTGCCCCTGGGTTCACTTACAAGCATTGAAAAACAAAACAAAGTAAAAAGAAAGGGAGAGAGAAAGAAGCAAGAAAAATCATTTTTAAAAATCTATTCTTTTTTTCCTAGGTACACAACTGATGAATATTTCCCAACATCCTTTAAAGTTAGGTGTTGTCATGAAATTGAGCTTTATTTAATAGACTATGAGCAGAAGTTCCATGTGCCATTTTTAAGTTAAGATTTTGTTTCAAAGGGGGGTGGGGGTAAGCCCTCTTACGCTCTCACCATCTGGGTTCTGTGACGCCCTGTGGAGGATGAGGAGAAAGTGGCAGAGCCACTGGTGAGAGGAGCCTGGGTCTCCCACTTGCTGTGCAAAGGAAACCCATCTGCCAATGAAAATCATCCATTTCAAACTCCTGCCTATACAAGTGCTAAAGTTCTGACACACTGTACCATTATACTTCTGGGAAACCAATTTTTTTTTACCCTATCTAAAATCAAAACATATTTATAATATTTCCAGCCCTATTTCACACTGGAATATGCTGTAAACTTTATTCCTTGAAATGTTTATCACAAGGGCTAAGAGCCTACAAATAATAAATTTGGCAAATACAAGAGATGTTAACTACAGTATCTACCAAAGGGATAAACCATAATATAACTCTTCACTTCATGACTTGAGTTGATTTTGCCAGAACACATACAATCACAAAAGGATAATGTTTTCCTCCAAAAAACTGAGCCAAGTAAATCCTTCCATACGTCATGCTGTTAGAGGAGAAAAAGCAGTGGTAGAAAATTACCTCTAGATAGGGAATAGGGGTGGCAGGGAAAGAGAGGGAGAATGGGGATAGTAAGGATGGTGGAAGGAGATGGTCATCATTTTACAAAATTCATGTATGAAGATGTGAATTTGGTGTCAACATACCTTATATACAAAGAGAGATTTGATAAATTGTGATATAGAGGTGTATTAAGAATTGTAATGCAAAAATAAATAAATAAATTTTAAAAAAGAATTGTAATGCAAAAAATTATGAATGTAATACACTATTGTCATGTATGTAAGAAATAATTTTAAAAAATAAAAAGAAAGAAAATTCCTCCCAAGGCTGGAGCTGGGGTTCAGCGGTAGTGCACTTGCCTGGCATGTGTGAGCCACTGGGTTTGATTCTCAGCACCACATATAAAGAAATAAATAAATGTCTATCAACAAGTTTAAAAATATATATATTAAAAAATTTAAAAAAAATTTTCACCCAAAGGACTTAAAATCAGCATACTACAGTGATGCAGCCACATCAGTGTTTATAGCATCTCAATTCACAATAGCTAAACTATGGAACCAACCTGGATGCCCTTCAACAGAAGAAAGAACAAAGAAAATGTGGTACATATGTACAATGGAATATTACTAAGCCTTAAAGAAGAATGAAATTATGGCATTTGCAAGTAAATGGATGGAACCAGAGAATATCATGCTAAGTGAAATAAGCTAATCCCCCCAAAACAAAAGACAAAATGTTTTCTCTGATAAATGGATGCTGATCCACAGTGGGGGTGCTAGAGGAGTAGGGAAGAATGAAGGATCTCTGGATTATGCAGAGGGAGTAAGGGAAGGGGTGGGGCAGTAGGGATGGGAAGACAGAATGAGACAGACATTATTACCCTATATACATATATGATTACACTACTGGTATGACTCAGTGGCATGTGCAGCCAGAGGAATAAGAAGTTATGCTCCATCTGTATACAATGTGTCAAAATGCATTCTACTGTCATGTATAACTAATTAGAACAAATTTTAAAAAAAGAAATAAATTGCTCCTGTCTCTCAATTATCTAACTGCTAAATTTAACATATTTAGGAAATACAAACATTTTATCTACCAGTGGCCAGGCTTATACCCCAGATATTTAACAATCTAATAGGACACAGGCACTGACCAATCAGAACAGAAGTAATTAGTTCATTTGGCCTCACCAGTGTGTATTAGATGAACATCAGATCTGTCTGTGGCTACAACCAGAGCGCAAGTTTATAGTGAAGTGATTAGGAGTACAAACTCTGGAACAACCTTTTAGGGAAACAGAACTGTTGGGCAATCATTCGGTGGAAAGGCTGATAAGACAATGTTGTGCTATTCTTTCTGCTTAATTCCTTTGAAGGGCTACCAGTAACAGGATTTATCAATGTTCTCATTATGCAAATGTTTCTTATCTATTGCTCAACTTCCAGATGAGCACTAGCTATCAGGAACTGATGACAATGTTGAGTATTACTAAGTCCTAAGAGACATAGCCCCTTACCGCAAAGATTTTACAATGCAATGATTCATTTCAACTCACACATACAAGGAAAATTGAACATAAAAAATTGTGTTTTATGGTACCCTGATAACAAGATGGGGAAATCACCTCACTAACCCCAGAGATAATACCATCCATTTAAATTCTAGATCTTTGTGGGTAAAGGTCGACACATATCCCGAATACTCCCACACCCACCCTTACCCTAGTACCACCCTTGTTTTTAGGAAAAACTTGAACTGTACTGGCATTGGATGGAAATAAATCTCCAGGAAGTGTCAGAAAATTCTGGGAAGGTGCCTTGACCTTGTGAAAGTAGGGAAATGAAACTATTCTATTTATTCAGCTCTACATCACGTAGCAATACAATTTTGGACTAATTTCTTAACCATGCTACAGCGTTTCTTTACGTGTATGAAATGAAAGCTACAATCAAAGACCCTTCTATGGTTTGGATATGGGTTCTTCCCCGAGGTTCATGTGCTGGAAGCTTGGTTCCCAGTGTGGCAGTGCTGAGACGGTAGAGCCTTTAGGAAGTATGGCCTGGGAGCTGGGAATACAGCTCAGAGGTACAGCACTTGCCTAGCATGTACAAGCCCTGGGTTCAATCCCTGGCATCACACACACACACACACACACACACACACACACACACACGCACGGAGCCTAATGGAAAGTAATTAGGTCACTGGGGATCAATCCTCACAAATGGTTGAATGCTGTCTCAGGGAAACTCAAGTCTGCTACGACTGGATTAGCCCCTTTGAGAATGGGATGTTATAAAGCAAATTCAGCTGTCTTGGCTTGCTTTCTTGAACGTGTGCCCCTTCTGTACATTGTCAGTTCCTTTCCAATTCTTTATCATGTTTTGAAAACCCAGAGGGGTTCTTGCCAGGACACTGGCACCATACTGTCTGAAACTTCCACTCGCCAAAATCATAACTTTCCATATAAAGTTCCCAGTCACCAGTATTCTGTTATGGCAAAACAAATGAGACTAAGACAGACCCTTGACTGTCTAGCTGTGTCACTTGAGTTGGTGATATAATTATTTTGAGAAATTGCATCAAACTCCTAGCTTCCCAACACTGCCATTCTTTTAAGATTCCATTAGATTTTAACAATAAAAACATAAGGACAAATATATTTAGCATTTCAACTATTTGGTCCCCCCCCACAAATAAATGTTTCATGTGTAATCCAAAATGCCAATCTACCAATATATTGGAAGTGAAGCAAGACATAAGGAACAACAAAATCCAAAGTCGGGAAACTTTTATCATAACTTAGGTGCATTTGCTCAACAAATACTGATTGAATGCCTACTATGTGCTGGACATGGTTGTAGGTACTTGGGTTTTATTAGTAGACATAATAGACAAAAATTCTCTGCCCACATGAAGCTTAAGAGTAGAAGAGTAGGATAGACGGATGGATGGGTAGCTAGATGAAATAAAGTGATAACCCTCACACTGTGTTTGAAATGGTAAGTGCTTTGAGGGAGAAAAAAATCAAGGGGAGGGCATTAGTGCATGATGTCACAGGAAGCTACTGTAATCAGGTAGTCAGATTTGTCTTGTCAGTGGTTTAGTAAAATTACAAAGAAAAGAGAGTTCTGTGCTTGTCTCAGCTTTATTGGTGGTAAGTTGTGTGCCTTTAGGCAAAGAATACATACTCTAGTGTCTGTCTTTCTTATTCTTCAGGTAAACAGGTAAATTCATAAGCATGAGCCCTTGCCAACAACTTCTGAAAGCTGTGGTAAAAATTCAAAGAATACAAGAGACAGTGTTTTAGAAAAAACTTGAACTCATCATAAAATGGAAGGGAATAGTAGTTGTCTAGTCTTCTTCCCTTTGGAGGAAAAATAAATATCCATCTAGATTTTTCACACTCCTGACAATTTTTCATATTCAGAAGCAAAACCTCTGACTTGAGAATTAAATAACAAAGTAAATACTACACACAGTTATAAGAAAGAAGCAACCAAATAAATCACTAAATACAAGGATAGGTCCATGGAAATCTTTCACTGAATACCATTATAGCAAACAAATTGATCAACTGATATATATAAAGTTCTTGTTCAGTCAAACAGTGTGTTAAGAGGCAGAAAAGAAAATCAGAAAACAAAACATGATCTCTTCCTCAAGAACAAAATTTTCCTTTCATAGCAGCTGACCAAGGGAATAAATATGTCCTGCAAAACCTCTGTACCTTTCCAAGGCCTTGCTCACTAATGACCCAAGCACATAATGTAGGCCTGTAGGTAAGGAATGCATCATCTCTGATGCAGTCATACAAGTTTGAGGGAACTTGTTTTGAACAATGTCAGTGCACATTTGCTGACAAACCCTGACGTTATAACTGCCAGTCACCACAGAAGTAGATTCTCACCTCGATGAATGCCATCTGTCAATTTTTTTTTTTTAATTTTCGTTTTGGTTTTGCTTTTTGTAAATTAACAAATCTTTGGAAGAAAAAGAAATTATTCTTAAAATTAATGGGTAAATGAACTGAACACTTTCCCAAAGAAGAAATGGTCAAAAGTTATATGAAAAAAAAATTAAACATCTTTAGCCACCAGAGAAATACAAATCAAATCTACACTGAGATTCCATCTCACACCAGTTAGAATGGCAATCATCAAGAATACAAATAACAGGGCTGGGATTGTAGCTCAGTGGTAGAACACTTGCCTAGCACATGTGAGTCACTGAGTTAGATCCTCAGCACCACAGAAAAATAAATAAATAAAATAAAGATATTGTGTCCATCTACAACTAAAAAAAAAATTTTAAAAAAAGAATACAAATAACAAAAATGCTAATGAAGTTGGATGAGGGCTTTTATACCCTGATGGTGGGAATGTAAATTAGTATTGCCACTATGGAAATCAGGATGGAGGTTCAGCAAAAAGCTAAATATAGAACTACCATATGACCCAGCTATACCACTCCTTGGTATTTATCCAGAAGAATTAAAGTCAGAATATTTTAGAGATACACATATACGCATATTTATCATAGCACAATTCACAATAGCTAAGTTATGGAATCAGACTAGGTATCCATCAACAGATGAACAAAGAAAATGTGGGATACACACAATAGACTTTTATTCAATCATAAAGAATGACATCATCATTTTCTGGAAAATGAGACAACTAGAAACATAATTATAAGCAAAATAAATCAGACTCAGAGAAAAGTATCATGTGTTTTCTCTCATAAGTTAAAGCTATATGGAAAAAATGGGGAAATAAAAAAAGAACTCTATGAAATTAGAAGGGAGACCAGTAGGATACAGGAAGGGGAAAGAAGAAGAGAGGGCAGGTATTTGAGGAATTGATCAAATTATATTTTTATTTATGCAAAAATAAGCCACAATTAAACCTATCATTTTGTATCATCCATATGTACCAATTTTTTTAAAAACCTAACTATAAGATAGTTGGTGAACAATGTCTTTGGAGAAGAATCTTGATCAAAATAGGAATATGAAAGTTGTCAGAAGGAAAATGGAGCCACTGAATCAAATCTCAACAAAATAAAGTCAGGAGGTTATAAAGGAGAGAATCTCATGCACATATGGCTGATACAAACACTATCACAAAAGATTCTACCAGGACCGGGACCTTGCACAAAGGTTACCAAAATCTTACACACACACACACACATACACACACACACACACTCACACACACACTTCTGCAAGGTAGTTGCTCCAGATTAGGTTCTCAGAACACCCTATTATCTTACTTTTGAAGTGCTTGTTTAACTATTTGTAAAATTATCTATTGTTAATGCTGCCAATTCCCAAATACAGATTGCATAGGATGGAGACATCATCATTAAAGCTTAGTATTAGGCCTGGCACTTAGTAGGTTTAAATGAATGATTCATTCTTACATGATTTTTACAATACAGTACATCTGCATATCTTCCCCCAAGCTACTACCAACTAGTGAACAATGCAGTCAGCACTCATTAGTCTCCCCTTATCCTACACTTCTAGAGCACTGTTAATATAGGAGAAAATTTAAAATTTTTTAATGTATATGTTATAGGAATATAAGATGTGCTATATAAAAATATCAACATGGATTCATTTCAACATTTTCCAGTGGTTACCACTCAACAATCCAACTGTAGTAGCTATAATTCTGCCTTCCTAGAAGATGGTGTCTATGTCATAGAGCAAGAAAATATCAGGAGTCTACAGCATCTTATTATTCCTCCTGTTGCCAGAGAGCAATGATGTTTCTAAGAATATCAACACAAGGTCAGGAGGGTGACTTGATGGTAGAGTGATTGCCTGGCATGCATAAAGCCCTGGGTTCAATTCCCAGAATTAGGGGAAAAAGGAAAAAGAATGTCAACACAAAGGAGAATTTCAAGAGCTCCCACAAACCAGACTGTGATAATTTGAGTTTCAAATAATAGTTATGTTGTGGTTAATTGGGATATACTGAATCTATAAAAGGTCTTAAGTTCATAGTGATACTCTAAGGATAAAGGCATTTTATTGTACTATGAAAATGTACATAGAATACGTGCTATAGTTCAATAAGCAGAACATTAATATGTAATAAAATTTTCTATTCATGATAAATGATTAATAAATTATATATACTTATTTTTGTGATGGCACAACACTAAATATGGGGAAGGGAATGGGGAGTATTCTGAGTAATTCTGGGAAAAGCAGATACTGAACCTAAACAGGAAGGACTGAGGATCACCAAAGGCCATATATAACTGGAGGAAAAGGGTATCCAACAGTTTATCAGCATCCAAGCTCACACTGTCAATCTGTAAGCATAGCACTGCAATCTGTAGTATGCTGAGCAGCAATGCAAAGTCAAGAAAGCACCAAAAATGGTCTCTGCTGAAACTACTCAGGGCTGCCAATGTAGTACAGATTCATCCATAGAAAATCTATAATTACTTTAAGTTCCAATAAAATTTGTGGACACTGAAGCTTGAATTTCATATAATTTTGGTCACAAAGTATTCTCTTAATTTTATTCAACCATTTAAAAATCACTTATTTGATAGGCTGTACAAAAAATATCAGTGGACTGGATTCAGCCTGTGAGCTATAGTTTGCCTACACCTGCTGTACAGTACATATCTGTTTTCTCCCTGTTCCCCAAATCAGGAACTTGTCCTTTAGAAAAGTGTGTGGTCAGAATTCATTAATCATCATTTATTGGCTTCTCTTTCAAGCAGGTTGCTAATGATCTAGTTCCAGAATAACCAGTAGTTGTCTACTTCTAAGTCAATAGCTTTTGGAAAATCTCTTATTGATGTTTAATTTGACCTTTACTTCAATATTGTCAACATCAAATGCTGGGTTTCTGTTCTCGTGACTTAAAGGCTCAGGGGTCACTCCAGGTAAACTGGGCTAAGTGAGCTGCGCAAAATAACCACACAAGAGACACAAATACCTTTTTCTTTGGGGTCGCTGTGACGGCTCCTCTGAACTTAAGGTCCACGGGGGGGGGGGGGGAGAGAGCGAGTGAGCTGACCCCTTTTATTGAGGAGAAGCTATTCAAACGAGGCAAGGGGCCAGGTTTCAGGGGGCTGAGTCTATCTTCATGATATCCACTGTCAGCAGGTTGACTGACACCTGGGTAGGCCACACCCAAGGGCACAGTAAGAGAAGGGGACATACACAAGGCACTTCCATGGAAGATTCTATCCTAAACAGGGCAAGGGGTTATATTACAAAGGAACAGGTGAGCATAGCTTCACCCATGGGGCTGTAACAAGACACAGTCACTGGAACCCTAGAAGAGCAGAGCAGTCTAGCAGCATGGGTGCCTGAGGCCACATTGCCCAGCAGGGGAGGGAGTTAACTCAATTTACATGCAAGGTTGGTCTCCTACAATCAAAAGTATTCCTACTTTGTCCCCTTTCTATGTACCTCCCAAATACAGAAAACTGTAGAAAGTATTAGCTCACTCTTGACAAGCAAGATCCTCTTAATATCCAGGGAAGTCCCAAGAACACAGTCAGAACTGAGTTTGAATTTTCTCATTCAAACCTGAAATAACAGATCCTAGGGAATGCTACTTTCCACAAATAGAACTGAGTTACAAGGCTCTGGCTCCCAGCTTTACAATTCAGTTTATGTCAGTTCAAAATAGTGATATAGTCAAACTTCATATTGTACCTATTTTATGTTGACCCTTTCTGTCATTGGCTTTGCCTACCCCACAGCTTCTCTAGATGGCTTAGAAATGATGTTGGAAAGACAATGTCATTAGTTCAGTCTTCCAACTAAACTTGTTTTAATCATATGGATGGGACTGTTGGCTCTCTAGGACAAGCCAATGTCTGATACACATTTATTCTTTTCTACTTTCTCCAAGGCCACCCCTTCACACTGGCAAAAGCATATGCCAAGGCACAAACAAAACCTTGAGCATGTGATGATATCTGGGTAGAGACTGGCACAATGTAAGTTCATGGTAGTCTAGTAGGAATCCAGGGGTTGATGCACACTAGAGGGAAGGAAAGGAAACTGGGGCCCAAGAGTCATAGTGCCTTAAGTCTAAAAATAAATCTGTCTTACAGAATGGTGAAATGCACTCTGGGGGAGTGGGCGTAACAGCTCTAACAGGCGGATGTCTTGTTCCTACAAAATAGACTGAGTAGTAACAAGAAATTATAATCAGCTGAAATTCTAACACAAGGTGACATGACTCTGATTACAGACAACAGCTACTAAAGAGCACTTACCATATGCCAGCAACTGTACTAAACAAGCCCTTTACAGGCATCTCCTCCTTTAATGTTTACAACTGTGAGTTAGGAACCATACTAGAAATTTAGGGTCAGAGCTTCAATTTGCCCTGAGTATCCCACCAAATAAGAGAAACAGAGATAACAGTTAAATTTTAAGTCTTCCTAAAAAAAAAAAAAAACTCATAAAACTATACATGTGCATGCATGTGCACATGTGTGTACACACACGAGAAATAACTACAGAAACTTGGAGAACATTTGTTTTTCTTTCAACAGCTTTTTTTTTAACCTAAGAGTAGCTCTACATCTGAACAAAAATAATAGGTCTACATTCTAATTTCCAGTACTATCTAAAGAAATTAGTATTGATGCCATGGTATTCAGGCTTTAAAGAACTGGTTACTGGAAAGAAGTTAAATGGTTGGTTTTAGATTTTGAGGAAAAGTTCTACTTACTGCAAGCACAAATCAATGATGGGACTATGAAAAATTATATTCATACTAGGCTGTATAAAAAATGGTCTCCTTCCTTTTAGCCTACATAGAGGACAAAATCCAAGATTCTTATGTGATTATACCAAGTGCTTCAGATGGGCCCAAGCCACCATCTCAGATTCATTTACTTAGCAAACATTTGTGAAGCACCATTACTGCTAGGCACTATTCTATTGGGAATATAGCACTGAATGAAACCCAGTCCCTACCTTCAATATTGTGAAGAAAAGGAGAAATAGGGCAAATAGCAATGGCATCAGGGGAGGTTGGTGATCAGGGCTGGCCTCTGCTAAAACTATCCTTGGGTAGACACCTGAAGGCAGTGAACACAAGAGTCACGGAGTATTGGAGGATAGACTGTCCAGGTGGAGGACAGTGCAAAGTTCTGGAGGCCAAGGCATGTTTGTACATACTTGAGAAAAAGACCATGTGGCTGAATCACAGAGCAAATGAAATAATGGGAAAAGTTTGGGTTTGGGAGACAAAAGGAGGTGGTGGCATGCCACACAGGCCTTTTTAGATCTGGTAGGAATTTCAAATTTTACTCTGCTATAGGAAGGCACCAAAAACTTAGAAGAGCTGCATTACATCTGATGTGTCTGCGAAGGCAATATTCTTGCTGGTATACAGATCAAGGAAACAGCCTCCTATCTTATTCCTAGTGCCTCCTTCAACTAAATGTATGACTGCATTAGCAGCTAGTGAGATATGGGCCACACACACCTTCTCTCAACTAATCCTAAAAATGAATCTTAAAGATACAAAAATGAGAGTGGGGTGGGAGTATAGCTCAGTAGTAGGGTAACTTCCTAGCATGTGAGTCCCTAAATTGGATCCCCATTGGAAGAAAAAAAGTGGGGAGGTGAACAGGCCCAGGCAAGGTCACATCACTTGTCCACAATATTAAAGAGCAGAATAATAAAGATCAGGATGATAAAAACAAATCTGATTCCAAAGTCCATACTTCTTCCACAACACACAACATATCCTTCTGATTCAATACATTCTGCATCAGAATGTTTTAGCACTCAGGTCTTTGTATTACCTTCTGGGTGTTATAAATATACCTTGACCCAATTCCTCTGATGAAAACTTGTTCATTTATCTTGATCGACTTAAGTACCCTATACTGAGTGAAATCTTTCCTGATTTTTCTCAAGCCACTGAGTCGTTCCGTCTTCGGTGCTTCATTATCAGTTGTTCCATCCTCATTTCTCTGAAGCAGTACTTACTTGGTTGTAATGTATCTTTACCTACTTATATATTTCCACCATTAGTTCATGATAATCATGCCTTCCTGCTCATCTTCATCCATCCCACCCATTACCTTCCCCTCCCCACACACACACATTGAGCACAGTAATTAGTAAGGAAATCAGAGTTCTCCCAATCAACCCTATGCATCTTAGATATAGGGTATCACATTTAAAATAAAAGAAAAACACTGAAAGCTAGAAAATATCCAGAAACATGAAAATGAAGAAACAAAATTTTGTCCAAAGAAATATTTTAGAAACTGTAAACACTCAGCCTGAGGATGGAACATTGTTTTTGTTTTTAATAATAGGAAGTCTGAAATATGTATATGAGATGGTTTTGAAAGGCAAAATTAAGAGCAGTATATGAAAAACACAGAAAAGCACATCATGGCTTAATTGAAACAATTGCAGGGGATTTTCCACTTCCAGAAACATTTATATAAAAGCTTATAGCCACCTTGAGGAAAAGCATTGAATGCGCTCTAGCCCTGATATTTTGAGGGTGACATTCATAAAACTCCAGAATACTTATAATAGTGCCTGATTTTTTAGTTCATGAACTGTTTTTAGAAAGTTATCATATTCATTGGGGTTTGGAAATAATGGCTCAAACCTTTTCACTGTTCTTCAGTTTTTTAAATGGCTACCTTTCCTATATGTCTGCATTTCCTGGACAGGCTCTGCAGTATGTTGCAAAACACAGGACAGAGGTGGTCAGCTGAGACATCTTTTTTGATGTTCCCTCCCACCAAAACCTTTCCAAAACCTGATTAACTTGAGTTGCCAATTTATAGACCCTCAGCTCCCAAGTCACCCTGAAGGGGCTTTCCTGTTGCTCTCTGGCCGCTGCAGCATCACTAAGAGGAATGGGTGTGAAAACATCTGATAGCACTCTCTTCAGCCACAGTCCAAGATCCTGCCATTCTCCCTAGTGACTTCACAGCCTGGCCCAGGCGATCACAGTCCGCAACACTCCCAACACAGACATCTCTCCCTCCAAGGTTCCTGACAACCCCAGCACCCCTTCAGCTGTGGTGTGTGCAAACCAGTAACCTCTACCATCCCACAGGCTAAGCTCTTCTTCCTACAGTAAACTCTAAACCCAGAAGCTGGCCATTCTCTTCCAAGTTTGTCTTTCCTTGGATTCTCTTCCTGAGTTCTAGGGTATCACAAAGTTCCCTTAGTTTAAAATATTTTAATATTAAATCTCCCGTGTGGACTAAGGATGCAGCTCCATGGTAACCCTTGTCTACCATGTGGGAAGTTCTGGGTCCAATCCCAGTACCAGTAAACAAACTTCCCTTATTTAAAACCACAGTGTAGCTGGTGTCTAGATTGGACTTAAACTGACAGTTACCACCAAGCCAGGGTCAGAGAAGCAACACAATGCAAAGCCAGTGCTAGGGTCCAAACGTGTGCTCCCAAATCCAGGTTCTTGAAAACTCAATCCCCAATGCAACAGTTTTGGACGGGTGTTTAGTATTAATGTCCTTATATAAGGGCTTGACTTAAGGAATTTGGTTCCTTTCAACTTACATCCCTTCTACCACCAAGACAGAAATCCTCCCCAGCTTCCCAGAATGCATCATCAAGGCACCAACTTGGAAGCATAAAGCAGCCCTCAATAGAGAGACAGCAGAATCTGCCAGCATCTTGATAGTGAACTTCCAAGCCCACCTGAACTGTAAGAAATTTCTGTCCTTCATGACTTACCCAGTTTTGAGTATTTTATTACAGCAATAAAGATGGGACTAAAAGAGTCACTAAAATTTTTCTCGATTTAGCTCTGGGCATATAAAATGGATGGCAGATTTCATGAAATGTGAATTACAGAACACTTTTAAAAATCTTAAAGTTTGAGGGCTTAAGAAGTCAGAGGCTTATAACATCCATAATACTTACACATTTGTTGATTCTGTTTAATGATCCTATTTATTGAACAGCAGCAGCAACATCAAAAAAGGAAATAAGTCTCCAAAATATGTATAATTTACTTCATTTTAAAATGTGTTTGCATAGCATCGAGAGAGGGAGGAATGAATAATCAGAGTACGATGATTTTTAGGGCAATGAAATACTACTCTGTATGTATGGTACTATAATAGATATATGTCATTTGTATCTTTGCCAAATCCACAGAATGTGTACCAAGAGTGAACCCTAATGGGTGAGGATATGACAAGCCAGGTTCATCAATGGCACCAACTCTGACTCTGGCAGTAAATGATGAAAAGAGGGAAAGCTATGAGTGTGTGGAAGCAGGGAGCTGGTGGAAAATCTGTTACTCTTAACTTGCTAAAATTGTTTTTAATAATAATAAGAGAAATAGTTATCAAAATGTTTTTTTTTTGTTTTGTTTTGGCATCAGGGATTGAACTCAAGGGCACTCAACCACTGAGCCACATCCCCAGCCCTTTTTTTGTATTTTATTTAGAGACAGGGTCTCACTGAGTTGCTTAGCGCCTTGCCATTGCTGAGGGTCGCTTTGAAATGGCAATCTACCTGTCCAGCCTCCTGAGCCACTGGGATTACAGGCATGCGCCACCACGCCTGACAAAATGTTTTTAAATAAAAGGATTTGCAGAGTATCATATAAGTAAAGGATGTGGTCTCTCTTTTGTCTTAAATTCATAATTTATACGGAAAGCTACATTTAGAATCAATGAATACCTAAGACTACTTTATACACAACAGAGTTTACTTTTTCCTGATTATGTAAAGAAATAGAAGCTGTACTATCATCAAAGAAATAAAACACAATCAGCTAACATTTTTTGAGATTTATCCTCTCCTGAAGAAGTATAAGGAGAACTATCCAAACATCAAAGCAAGGAAAACAAAAGCTAAATGAGTGAGAAGCAACCTACCCAAGTTTGGAAGATGGTTAGAATGTCTGAAAAAGGAAAGGTAAACCTCGGTGACAGCTTTAAAAAACAAATGTAAAAGTAAGCTTTAGGGCTGGGGATGTGGCTCAAGCGGTAGCACGCTTGCCTGGAATGCGAGCGGCCCGGGTTCGATCCTCAGCACCACATACAAACAAAGATGTTGTGTCCGCCAAAAACTAAAAAATAAATATTAAAAAATTCTCTCTCTCTCTTTAAAAAAAAAAGT
The DNA here is from genome assembly GCF_045843805.1 of Urocitellus parryii. NCBI lineage: Eukaryota > Metazoa > Chordata > Mammalia > Rodentia > Sciuridae > Urocitellus > Urocitellus parryii. The sequence continues at coordinate 20,208,011 of NC_135543.1, forward strand.
AAGCTTTAGATAAAATAAGAACGAAAACTGGATGAATACCTTTAATCTGAAAATCCTAACACTGGCATAATGCTCAAAATTTTTTAGATTTCATAGCATTTCATATTTTGGAATTTTGGATTAGGAATGCTCAACCTAAAGTCTATGCAAACATTCTGAAAATATGAAAAATGCCAAATCTGAAACACTCCTGGCCCCACACATTTTTAAAAAGGGATATCCAATCTGTATTTCAAGTATGAGAAATAATATGCACAAAGATGAGGAAACATGTAGAAAGTTTGCAACATTCTGAGTAAAGCAATAGTGTTAAGGCAAATTGTTGAAATAAATCAGCGAAGTTAGAGTAGTGGTATACAATGTTACACAAAGTCCACTCAGTCTAGTTTCCCTATAAAAGTTAGCAGGGAGAAAAGTTTAAGGTAGGGCTGGGGATGTGGCTCAAGCGGTAGCGCGCTCGCCTGGCATGCGTGCGGCCCGGGTTCGATCCTCAGCACCACATACCAACAAAGATGTTGTGTCTGCCGAGAACTAAAAAATAAATATTAAAAATTCTCATTCTCTCTCTCTCTCTCTCTCTCTCTCTCTCTCTCTCTCTCTCCTCTCTCACTCTCTCTTTTAAAAAAAAAAAAAAAAGAAAAGTTTAAGGTAGGAATAGGCAAATAGGCATTAGAAAACAAATGAACCAGTCCCAATGAATATAATAAATGACTGATAAAGTTGTTTCAATCTGAGAAAAAGTGTTACTGTCTGTCTAGAATAAGGGCAATGTAGAATAAACAGGGAGAATAAAAAGCCAAGATTTTTTGCCCACAAGAGACATGGGATTATGAAAAAACAAAAATGAAAGGAATAATATGAAATAACACAGGAAAAAATATCTAACACTATAACTTGTACAACCAATCAAGGTTGAGGCCTAGATTTACCCAGTCTTACATAACAGAAAATGCAACCCAACACATCATATAACCAAGTATAAAACATCTATACATGGAATAGCATATACAGTTTTGCACATTTCAAGAACTCTCACTTGCTCAAAAACTATCAACTTTATTGGCCTTTGCTTCTTTTTTCTCTTTTTATGCTACTTTCCTTTTGACAAGTTCACTTCCTGACAGTACTTCAACTAAACAGGTTTTCAAATACAGGAGTAAAGGGTGAAACAGAAACAAAACAAAACAAAACAAATAAAAATTTACATCTATAAGAGCAATCCCGTGTATTCAAACCACAGGATAAAACAAGGAATCTTGTCATGATTTATCTTTGGGTGACATTGTTTTGTAACTACATATAATTTAACAAGGCATTATAAACCATTAAATACAAAATTCCAAAACATTGCACATTTATAAATTTCAAAAAGAAATAACATAATTATAGTGATATATGTCCAAAAAATAAACCTCATTTTTGTCAGAAATCTCTAGGAAGGAGAAAAGAATTGTCAGAAAAAACTGAAAGTATAATTCACGCTGATAATAGTCTTAACTCTTCCTATATTGATTATATCTTTATCCCTTGATCTCAAAAAATTTTGGGGATTAGGCTTTTGTAAAATACATTTTTCATATTCAATTAAATTTTTGAAATATCTTACTATTGTTAATTTTTTTCTATTTAACAATTTCTCAATATACCTAAAACACTGAAAGAATTGATAAAATTTTATATTCACAATATAATTTTTTAAATATAATTTTTCTCATTATCTGTCTTAATTCTCTACTTAGCAGTCTCCATACTGCTGGTCCCTCTTTCCTCCCAAAATTTCAAAAACAAACAAAAAACCTTGAAATATTAACTAAGCATGTAACTAAATCATTTCTGTACAGAATTTCCTGAACATTTATTATTCAGATTTTTTTTTTAGTTGAGTCACATGTTTCTTTTGAGAAGAATGGATTTTGATAAATTCCTTTTTTGGGAGAGGGGGGGTACCAGGGATTGAACCCAGGGATTCTTTTAACCACTGACCCACTTCCGCAGCCTATTTAATTTTTTGTTTTGAGACAGGATAGCACTAAGTTGCTCAGGGCCTCGCAAATTGCTGAGGCTGGCTTTGAACTTGCAATCCCCTTGCTTCAGCCTCCCAAAGCCACTGGGATTATAGACATGTGGCACCATGCCTAGCCTATAAATTCCTTTTTGTAGGTAAAAGAATAAAACTTTTCCATATTTAACACAAAAGTGAAAATACTGCTCCACTGGTATTAAAAGTTTCTTAAAATATTAGTTATAACATACAATTTTAGAATAGGCTTATCTTGTTCATTATTGGAACTACATTCTTGCAAACAGGAGCACAATCCAAACTGGCACTATTCAAAGTCATTATAGCACAATCTCCAAAGAGATTATGGGTGTGGTATATATTATGTTGATCTACATATACCTAACATGCAATTGGAAATCATTGCCTGATGTCTTTATCATCTCTGCCTTCTTTAGAATTTGTCTAAAGGTGGGTATCACAAGGCCTGGAACTTGATCCACAAAGATCCACCTGAAGTTTACCCACTGAAAATCTGCGTTTTTAATAGTCAAATATAGGGCTGGGGATGTGGCTCAAGTGGTAGCGCGCTTGCCAGGCATGTGTGCGGCCTGGGTTCTATCCTCACCACCACATACAAACAAAGATGTTGTGTCCGCCAAAAACTAAAAAGAAATATTTTAAAAATTCTCTCTCTCTCAAAAAAAAAATTAGCCAAATATAATCTTCAAAGTAATTCTCTATTTGGTTATGCAAACTCTTTGCTGCACAATAGACCATAATCATAAAATAGAATGTCAGTGGTAAAAATATCTCCACAAAGTAAACAAAATAACTTTATTCGTCTATGCCTCTTGAACCAAAGCAATACAGTTAAAAAAAAAAAAAAAAGCTGACACAGGGACACACGCCTGTAATCCCAGCAGCTCCGGAGGCTGAGGCAGGAAGATTGTGAGTTCAAAGCCAGCCTCAGCAACTTAGCAAAGTGCTAAGCAACTCAGTGAGACCCTGTCTCTAAATAAATACAAAAAAAAAAAAAAAAATGGCTGGGGATGTGACTCAGTGACTGAGTGCCCCTCAAAATTTGTGAACATTTTCAAGGTTAGTTTTTTAAAAAATATACTTGAATCAAAAATACAATAGTACATGACTTATATTAACTTTGTCAGCTTAAGCAATAGGAAAAAAAAATACATATTTGTCCTGTGGTGACTATTTATTGTGGTGACAATTTTATTTTCCTCTTCACATTTTTCGGTGACTGTTTCAATCCCAGTACCAAAACAAAACAAAACAAAACAAAAACCTCCCGGGCAGAAGGGAACCCACAGGATTTAGTCTTTAGTGTTTGACACTTCAGTTCTGTAACAAAGGTACTAAATACAAACAATATTTTGGGGAAAAAATTCTTTGATACTATGTGCTTAGAAATACCTGACAGTAAATCTACTTAGCAAAAATGCTGCCATTTGGGTAAAGTGTTAGTTTGTAGTGATTGAAAATATATACAGATATTCTTTAATTTCATTAGGCTATTCAATATGTTATATTAGTCATGCTTTATGACAATTTTTAATTGTTGATAAAAATGCTTCCTGTTTATTATAAATAGTTATAACACCTGCTTGGAAGAAATTACAAAAATCAAAGAGCTATGTTCAGTTCTAGCTAGAGTCAAACTCTGAAGACTATAGAGGCTTTAAAGAAAACCCAACTCTTAAAAAATATCTTTAAAATACACAAGTTGATTTCCACACTTTTAAAGTTTAGTTTCAAATTTCATAAAGCAACTGGAATCTAAGTCCAGTTTTTAATACCTAACCTGAAGACTAAAATCTGGAAAATAATCTAATAATAAAGTTCAAATGTCTCCAGCAAAGTGATTTGTAAACTGTCAAGTATTATAAAGATTATCTCACATAGAATCAAAGCATTAATTGAATGAGTTGTTAGATGTCACAATAAAAAATTCCTTTTAGCTCTCTATATAACCCACTGTTAAACTGATACCATAAAAAAATACAACATATCTTAGAGATATTTGATTTCTGAAATTTTAAAAGTAACAGACTTCCAAATAAACTATAACATTTTGGTATTCCTTTAAGCTGCTTAAAAGTGAATGATATATTTTTATTTTTTTAAAAAAAAATAGGGAATACTGAAGAAGGTTAAGCATAGATAAAAACATCAAGAATTAAAATCATCCATGTTTAAACATTACACATTTCCTGGTCTAAAGACCAAGTAACACTTTAACATAAACTGTGGGTCCTTCAGTTCACATTCTACTATTTAGGCACAAAATGAAGATAGGTCACAAATTTATGAACATTTTCAAGGTCAGCCTTCAAGAAATATACTTGAATCAATGACAGAATAGTGCATGGCTTGTATTTACTTTGTCAGCTTAAGTAATAGGAAAAAAAAATACATATTTGTTCTGTGGTGACTATTTATTTTGGTGACAATTTTATTTTCTTCTTCACATTTTCGGTGACTGTTTCCCACTGGTATCATCAACCAGGTCTCTCAGGCGAGATAAGTGGTGCAAGGCCCTTCATTAAAAAGTATAGAATACGTTATAAACCAACATTAAGGACTGAATAGCCAATGAAGACAGCAAGAAAGGGTGATTTACATTGTTTATTAACTTCAAAATTAGTAGAAAAAATGAACTCAAGAGAATAATATGAATATCAAACTACTGAAAACTATTCCTTATAAAACTTTTGAGATCTGAATATTTGAGGATTAAAATAATTTCCTAATCTTCAATAAACATTTATTTAGAAATTGTATTTTTGACATTCAATTTTTAAGTTAATCTGCCAAGTAACCTAAGAAGAAAGAATAACATATCATTTGTATCATACTTAACAAGACACAGCACTTTTAAGGTCAGTTACAGTTGTGAATAAAACACATTTTTATTGAGTAGGAGGAAAATCAATGACTTCTCCAATATGAGTGAATAGTGTAGTATTATCCTAACCATAAAACATGCAAAAGATGACCATATACCTAACCAGAATACTTTGCAACCTAGAAAGAATAATTCTGGAATTGAATTTAATTTTTAATTACCCTTAAAAAGTCAATTTACAGACTAAAAACAATGAAAAATATACTGACACACTTTTGAACATCTGAATTTACTTCCTAACAGTTCAAATTCTTTACTGTCAAAACTTTTCAAATTTAAGATTGCTCCTGTTATCCCAACAAAATCAACAACTAAATGCAATCTAACAAAACATGAATTTTGTTCTCCTTAAAAGTAGAATTTTGTAGGTAGCACACTGTAAAAGCACATACAGATCAGTATCAGTTTTTATGGTGACTTACAGCCCAGTGTTTATTTTTAACCAAGAAAAAGATCTCTTAAGATACGTACTTTATCTCAGAAAACACACTTGGGTCTGCAACACAAGTACAATATCAATATTTTTAACAGCAATGAAAAGCTTGAAATCATTCACTTCAAAATTTAAAGCAGAATGATGTCTTCATCCTAGATGATCAGCTAAGGTCCTATTCTCCATGAACAATTTATGCTATCATTAGTGTTAGAAATAGGTTTTCAATCCAGACTGCCTACTCTGAGTCCCAATGCTACTTCTTACTAGCTTTGCAACCTTGAGGCAAGTTTATTTATTAATACTCTATAACAATTACGTGATCTATATTATGAAGACAAAAATAGTACTTTCCTCATAGGGTCTTAAGGATTGAATGAATTATACTCAATAGCACTTAGAACATTCAAATATTCAATAAATGTACCCGTCATTACACACTGATTTCTACTAAGTATAAAACACCATATTCAAGTACAATGACAAGCTACAAAGAAAGAAGCATTATTTCTACCAAACATGTATATAATTAAATTAGAGTCCTAAGTTCACATCTTATGTTTATACTTTTCCACTACTTATTTACTTAACAGAATCCTAAGCAAATTTTGAAAATAAAAAAAGGTAGGAAACATTTAGTTAGCTTCACTTATAGTCAAGTTTTGAAATAAGTTACAAGAGAAAAATTTTTAATCTTATTATTTCTTAAACTTCAACTCAGCAATTCTATCTTCTGAGGACACTTCATGGTCACACAACCAAATTCATAAAGAGCTTTCTCTTTTGTCAATATCATAACCATAGAAAAGATTTATATTCTTCACTTTTATATTAGAGAATTTAACTAAGAAATTTAGATGTATCTTTATATTCAAATATTATACTTTATATACACTTTGTATATAATTTTAGATGTCAAATAATGATATATTGGTTGCTATTACATGTATTCTAAACAAACTATATAAAAATTCATTTCACAAGTTATTATTATAGGATATCCACACATACTATCTCAAATTATTGCTATTACTCAGAAATTAAAAGAGAAAGTGAGCTGTTCATATCTGTTATATTTTAAGTGTCTAAGGATATCTCATTAGGTCCTTAGAACATTTTAAACAGGAAATAACAGATTTAACAGAAAATGTTTTTCTAAGAAGCTTAAATATGCCTACTATGCATCTATTTTTGAAACTACTTAATTCCATCCTAATTTTGGTCAAAGGACTGTCGATTAAGTTGAATTTGTATCCATATTAGTAAAGAATACTTACTTTTGAAGAGACCTAGTAATAGGAATCATACTTTCCTTCAATTGTAATTTAGAGAAATCATCCTCTGAAATCTATTATTAAACACCAAAAAGCAAAAAAAAAATATTTTTTTTAAATTTCAAAATTAAATGCTATTAAAATATGATTAAAAACATGAAAAATATATTTTCTCCATTTTCAAGAATTAATTTTACCATCAAGTTAAGAGAGCATTAAATGTTTTTATTTTTCCTTTATTTTAAAAATACAACTACCACTTAGATTCATCTTTCAATTATACATTAAAAATTATACATCCAGGAGCTAGGGTTGCTGTTCAGTGGTAAAGCACTTGCCTAGCATGTGTGAGGCATTGGGTTCAATTCTCAGTACTGCATACAAATAAATGAACAAAATAAAGGCCCACCAATATCTAAACAAATATTTAAAAAGAAAAAATTCTACATCCATTAAAAATTAAATCTTTGCCTCAAATTACAACTTCACTGAATAAGGTGGTATCTCAATGATGCTTAAAAGGGGAAGGGAAAGAAGCAGGGTTACACTCTGTATGTTAATATGAGTATTAGAATGCTGGGAGAAAAATTTTAAAATATAATTCAAATGAATAGGTTGTAGTAGTTCTCAAGAGCTGATCCACTCATTAAAAACTGAATTTCAGGGCTGGGGTTGTAACGCAATGGTAAAGACATGGGATTCGATCCTCTGCACCACACAAAAATAAACAAATAAAATAAAGGTATTGGGGTTGGGGTTGGGGCTCAATGGTAGTGAGTCTGCCTAGCATGCGTGACGCACTGGGTTCGATTCTCAGCACCACGTACAAATAAATAAAATAAAGATCCATCAACAACTAAAAAACAAATATTAAAAAAATAAAATAAAATAAAGGTATTGTGTCCATCTACAACTAAAAAAAATTTAAAACTGAATTTCATAAAACTCTATTGACTAATAACAACAAAACAATGACAACCAAAACAAAGCTAACGTTTATTGAGTATTTACCAGCTGCAAAGCACTATATTAAGTACTTTATATCATTTGTTTCAACTTCTCAACAACCTCAGGTCCAAAAGGATAAATGCTACATGATCTCACTTATATGTGGAATCCAAAAAGTCCAACTAACAGAAGTAGAGTAAAATGGTGGTTACCAATGGCTGGTAGTTGGTAGATAGGAAGATGTTGGTCAAAGAATACAAAATTTAATTAGGAGAAATATATTCAAGGGAGCTGCTGTACAACATGGTAACTATAGTTAATAATAATGCACTGCACACTTAAAATTATTGGCAGTATATTTTAAGTGTTGGTAATATATGTCAATTAACTCAATTTAACCATTCCACAGTGTGTACATATTTTAAAGCATCATGTTGTACACCAAAAATATACACAATGTTTATTTGTCAATTAAAAAAATATTAAAACTGAAACTAAGGAGGCGAAATGATATGTACAAATGTTCTACTTGCTAGTAAGTGGCAGAATTAGAATTCAGACTTTAAAAACTATACCTTTATGAAGAAAATTCATCCCCTATAGAATAGCAGCCCAGATCTCAATTTATAAGTCAAGTTTTTGCTTACTTTTACCTCTTCTTTTGGATCTGTAGTTCTATTCTGATTAAAACTTTCTTGTACTGCTTGAAGATTAAATAACATTTGTTTCAAAGCTTCAACAGGACCATGATGTTTGCCTCCAGAAAGGGTAGAGCTCTACAGTTAAAACAGATAATAGTACAACATTCAAATGTGAGAGAATAATAAGAGTTTTATTTTGTGTTATTTTCCCCTAAAATAAAATTAATACAAAAATCTAAATAATGTACATTAAAGTGTTTTAAAAAATCAAAATTGTAACTTACCACTTCCTCATTCCCAGTCCCCAGATGAAGTTATTTGGAGACAATATGATTAAGTTTGGCATATCCTTTTTAATCCCTACTCTTTCAAAATGAATAGTAAATGTTTACATTTAAACAAATTAATTTCATAGGCTTAAAATTACATTTTTTTATGATGGAAAAGATCTTCAGAGAGCAGGGAAACCAGCATGCTCATTTCAGATATGTAAATGATACTAGTTATCAGCTGAGTTAGGACTAAAATTCCAAATATAGCTTTCTCTGCAAACTTACATGTATGTTTTCATAAAGAGAATACTGACCTTTCACCTCTTCAGGTGAAAGAACTATCTATCACATCTCATTTATCATTGACCTTACCTGTGTCCAAAAAAATGCAACAGAACTTAGCCAAATAAGATGGACAGGATTCTCTTAAGATAATTTGTAAGGGATATTTTAAAACTTCTTTTAAAAAGCCTTAACAGTCTATATTTTTTCATATTTTAAATGAGTTGCTATGTCCTAAAGGCTATACACAAAGTAGCAAATAAACTTCTGAAGATATCTGTAATTTAACATATTTCAGCATTGGCTATGCAAGTATACATAATATTTAAACTTCACTTAAATAGGAAGTGTTTGACTTATGTAAGACATTCAAGGAAAGCAGAATGACTAAAAAGATTTTAAAGATCCTCCCACAGTTAGATTAACAGGATATAAGAAACAGAGTATGGGAATATAAATGGTACATCCACCATGAAAAACAGCATAATAATTCCTCAAAATACTAAACACAGAATTACCCTATGATCCTGTAATTTGCCTTCTAGGTATATATCCAAAAGAAGCAAAGGTAAGAACTTAAGCAGATATCTGCATACTCATATTCATAGCAGCATAATAGCAAAAAGCTGAAGAACCCCAGTGTCTATATGTGGATGAATAGATAAATGTGGCACATGCACAGAATGGAATATTATTCAGTCTAAGGAACAAAGAAAATTTTTGTCATATGCTCCAACATGAATGAATCTTAAAGACATTAAGTCAAATGAAATAAGCCAGTCATGATAGGAAAAATATTATATGATACTTCATATATGTGGTTCTGAGAGTAATAAATTCAGTGACAGAAAGTAGAATGTTGCTTTTACCAGAGGGTGCGGGGAGAGAAAATGAAGAGTTAGTGTTTAATGGGTGCAGAGTTCCCATGTGGGAAGATGAAAAAAGTTCTGGACTTGAAGGATAGTGATGGCTATACTATGTACAAATACTAAATGCCTCAGTAGTACACTTAAAAAGGGCCAAACTAGGTTAGCACAGTGGTACAGCTGTGCCTATAATCCTTAATACTAGGAAGGCTGAGGCAGGAGAATCACAAATTCAAGGCCAGGCCCGGCAATTTAACAAGATTCTGTCTCCAAATGAAATTTTAAAAGCAGGTGGGGATTTGGCTCAGGGGCAGAGTATTTGCCAAACATGTACAAGGATCTGGCACCAGACACACAAAAAAAGGTTTGGTTAAACTGGCAAATTTATATATATTTTTTGCTATAAATATACATAAATTTAAAATTTTAAGAAGAAAAAGAAGCAAGAGTGTAATGATTCAGTTGGGCTTAATAAATGTTGGTATTGTGATATATATACACACACACACATACATACATACATATATGAGATTTATCATTAAAACCTGGTAACAAAGGGGGCACAGTGGTGAATGCTGGTAATTCCAGAGGCTCGAGAGGTTGAGGCAGGTGGATCACAAACCAGCCTTAGCAACTTAGAGAGGCCTTAAGCAACTCAGCAAGACCCTGCCTCTAAATCAAATACAAAAAAGGACTGAGGATGTGGCTCAGTGGTCAAGCACCTCTGGGATCAACCCCCAGTAACAAAAAATAAAAACAAAACAAAACAAATAAGATTCTAGTAATCAATGTCTCTGGGTACAACTTTTTGTTTATCTCTCTCAGAACCATAGTAATGTTTCACACATTCAAAAAACAGACAATTTAAATTAAATGGAACATGAGGGAAACCCAAAATGTAATAGTAAATTACCAACAGTATAATAAATAAATACAACCACACTAAAGGGAGTTAGTTGGGAAGAAAATAATTAGAAATAAGGAAGAAAGCATGGGTGATGTATACCCATAATCCCGTGACTTAGGAAGTGTAGGCAAGAGGATTGTAGGTTCAAAACTAGCCTCAGCAATTTAGTAAGTAACCTAGTGAGACTATCTCAGAATAAAAAATTTAAAAAGAGCTGGGGATGTGGCTCGGTAGCTGAGTGCCCTTGAGTCCAATCCCTGGTACCAAAAAAATAAAAAATAAAAATAAGGAAAAGCTAAACCAAACCTTGTAGAATTAAACTGAAAATCTTAAGTATCAGTATGAACTCCTGGTTTTATATATATCTATATATACATATACAGGTATAGAAACATAGATGTGTAATAACATATGGTTTGGTATAAACATGCTTCCTACCTAGATCAGCCTGCTGAGTCTAGAATGAATAACATCCCAATAGCAATAAGCACATCCAGTGCCTAGCTCTTTGTTTCTAAATACCATTTTCTAATAAAAAGAACCACAGCTCCTCAGAGAAGAGCTCGAAAAAGAATGGGGGCATGTCAAAAGGACACAGGAACTAAGCGCAAGGAACTCTTATGGTCCTAAACTGTAACAATTTGAACAATGTAAATAATTTTCTATTATAAAACTAGAATTAAAAAAATATATGTGTCCCTACTGATGTCAACAATTTCATAAACAAATAGGGGAGAAGGCATAACTATTATTACACAAGAATTTCAATTAATACATGTTGAAGACAAGATTCACCAATGATATTAAAATTAGTGGATATAACTTTGCAGTCTCTAAGTACCTTCCCTAAGATACATACTAATTATAATGGGAAATGGTAGCTTTACTAAAGCTAATAAATACCACCTTAATCAAGCACTCAAGTTTAACACCATCAATATGAACAGAACATTATACTGTTATATTACTATTATTTTACTGCATTAACATGTCAATATTATTATCAATGACATACATACTATCAACTATCTAAAATAATGCACTGAGAAGGCACAATATTACTTCATTGGTATTCTTGCCAAAAATGCACAACTCCATCCTTATCATGAGAAAACTTCTACAAACTCAAACTATCTACAAAAACACTGACAAGTACTTTTCAAGTGTCTCAAGGAAAGACTAAAGAGCTGCAACAGAATAAAGTCAATTGAGGAAACACTACAACTAAATGTAATGTTGGATCCCAGAGTGGAACCTGGAATAGGTCATTGAGTAAAACTTGTTAAAGCTACACACTGAAGAGTTCTGTAACTAAGACAATGACCTGCTAATTATTGTACTATGGTTATATAAGATGTTAATATTATGGGACTCTGAGAGAAGGGAAAACAGAAATTTTTATATTATTTTTGCAACTTTCTAAACATTTAAAATTTCAAACAAAGCAAACTTCAAAAAACAAAAATGATCCTGGTAGTGAGGTTGTGTATGTGTGGGCAAGGGGGCTAGGTATCATTGATTAGTATTAACACTCATCTATCTTAATCTAAAAAAAAAACACAAACTCCCAAACTTATTCTCCTACCAGTTCTCCTTCTTTAAATAAACACCCCCACCAATCCCCTAAATTGCTTGGCTCAATCATATTGTATTCATCCTATCAGGACTATCTTCAAAATATATCTCAAGTCTAACAATTTGTGACCACCTCCAACATGCCCACTCTAATCAAAGTCATTACTCTTCCAATTCCAAAAGACTGCAATAGCCTCCCAATTAGGCTCCCGGCTCCTTCTCTAGGTAGTTTCAAGATATACGTCACACAACAGCTAGTTTCTACTTCAAAATGTAGATCTGTCATTTTCTATTTTAAAATATTTATAAATGTATATTAGAAACACAAACCTCAATATTCTACTGTTCTGAGAAAATAAAATTTCCTGTATAATGGTCTATTTACATGTTTTCCAGAAACAAACAAACATTATAATAATAATTTAGCCTATCTGTAGATTTCAACCCAAGGTCCTTCTACTTTAGAATATTAAAATAAAATTACCAATAATTCTGAAAGGAGTTACGGTTTTATGGATGTGTGTTGAGAATCTGGGCTATTCTTATTGTAAAACACTAAGAACTTAGAAATTAATAACTATATATTAGTCATAACCCTTCTTTTAATAAGTTAACAAGATTTAATTTCACTCACCTGATTATCATTATTTAAAAAGTCTTCAAGAACCTCTTTAGCATACTTTTCACTTGAAGTTTGTCGAGGACTATCATTAGAATTAACAGGAACAGGAGATTTGCTAAACAGGATTGAAAAGATATAAAACAGCAATTAAGTTCCCAAATTCCAAAAATTATACAATATATTATTTTAAGGATTTTCATCTAAATGCAAGTGGTCACCAAGAAATAACCATCATGAATATGACTCACATCAATGTTGGATGGTAATTCCTCTATCTTCTCCCTAAATTGATACTAGAATCCAATCCAATCCCCCCCTGTCCTCCTGATTCACCTTTCAAGCTTTGAAGAAAAACTTTAAAAAGAAACTGAAGATACAAGTCCTCAACTAAATGAATAAGCCCTTAACCACAGAACAGTCATAAAAACTCACTGTTTAAAATGAGCAGTACAGCCGGGTGCTAATGGTGCACACCTGTAATCCTAGCGGCTTGGGAGGCTGAGACAGGAGGATCATAAATTCAAAGCCAGCCTCAGCAACTGCAAGGTGCTAAACAACTCAGTGAGACCCTGTCTCTAAATAAAAAATACAAAATAGGGCTGGGGATGTGGCTCAAGAGTGCCCCTGAGTTCAATCCCTGGTACCCCGACCTCTGCCAAAAAAATTGAGCAGTACATTTTTCCAATTAAACATTGTTAGGACTGGGGGTCAGTGTACTCAGTAGTAGAGCACTGTCTAGCATGTGCAAGGCCCTGAGTTCAATCCACAGCACCACAAACAAATAAAAAGATTTTTAAAGCTATTTACCCAATGATAATAAAAAATCCCACAACTCCATAAATTTCTACTGAAATGGCAGTTAGAAGTTCTTCCACTTCAAGGTGATAGGACAGACCACCCCTCCAGAACTGGTTTTTAACATGTGGATAGATTATACATTATACTAGGAAAAGGATTACTTTCTAAATTAAAATTCCTGAGCACAGTCCCAATCCCATTTCATAATATGATCTTAGGTAATTTGTCTGAACTTCAGTTTCTACATTTGTTGCTACTTAAAGGTAATGCAAAAATCACTGTGTTAACTCTCTATGAAGCTGGTACATTTACTATAAATACTCATTTCTTTCTTAATGATTAAGTAATAGAGGAAAGAGCACTCTCAGCGCTCTATTCATTCCATTTGTTACTCATATGCCACTAAAAAGAATGTAACTCTCAAGAACTCAGAGATCTAAGAATCTTTTTATATAATTTAAATGTCACTTGCTAACATTATTTCTTTATAAAAAGCACTTCTTTATTGGCATATTCAATTCCTAATTTACCATGAGTTTTTTTTCACTTTAAGTAGTCTTTTCCCTTATTGTTTACCAATAAAGTTTATATATCCATCAACCAACTGTTGTAAAAAGACATTTTCACACCCAATCACTGAAGATGATGTGATTATTAATGCAGAATTAATTATGCTATTCCTCTACTTTTGTATTTGTTTGAAATTTTTCATAATAAAAAGTTGTTTAAAAAACAATTAAAACAATTAACTGTTATGATTCTATTCTTCCTTTAAGAATGCTACCTTTAGTTGCTTCACGTTCTATTTTGTTTCAGCCTAATGTCAGGTTGATAATAATTTGTCAATCTGAAACAGATTTGTTTTATCTACAAATATAGGTTCTAATCCCTCATACTGACATATACCAATATTTAACAGTGAAACAAAATGAATATGTAACAAAGATAGAAATTACATAATGTACCTATGGGCATGAAGCATTACACCATCTTGTGGTAACAATGAACACTGCAATTTAAAGTAACCAACACTGAAGGATGCATTCTAGGAATTACAATGTTATTATTAATTACCATTAAGTTATTTAAAAAATAAATCTGATGTTCACACAGCATTTTTCATTTGGGAAACTCAACAGCTTTTCCACTGTCACTTACAAAGTAACAGGAATATTTTCCCATGATCTTTCAGCTTCAAGTTTATCTAATGAACAAGGACTGTCATCCTTTTCCACAGACTTTGGTAACTCTTCAGTACACTGATCCAGATTTTTCTTGGCCTTCAGGATAAGCAGTTCAATTTTGTCACCTAATTTAAAAATATTATATTAATTCTTCAAAAACAATTGGAAAGCACTACAAAATCTCACAAAGGCAACAAGATTTAAGAAAATTAAGACATTAACAGCAAATTATACCAAATGTAACACTTCAAGCAAAGAAAAAAGGGGAGGAAAAAAATAAACCTAAAGAATCTACATTAAATTAAGGTTATAAGCATTCTAAAAACACATATCATTACAGCAAAAATAAAACATAAAAGATCCTAGATATTAGTCCAAATTTTCAGTTCTTCCTTTTGTTTAAAAAATCAAAAACAAAAAACTAAAAACAAAATATTACCACTGAATGGCTTTTTGGATTGTCCTGAGAGAAGTGGATTCTCATACTGACATTGGCTATGTTCAGAATCACATCTGTATTCATTAACTAATCCTTTATCATCACTCAAGTAATTTGAAAAATTTGAGGGCTCAAAAGAATATTCACAACAATCTAACTTATTCGTAAGCCGAGAAGTTCTTTGTGCCTGATAACTATGTCTAGGGGAAGAATGGTCTTCTTTAAATACTTTATAAACCTTTTGACTACTTGCATCAGGTAGCAAGTCTTGATTGTGGAGCCAGACTGGGTATTTGAAATCAGGTAAACTACTTATCCCTGAAACATTGAGGTCAGATTTCTGGCTAGTGAGCCATCTTGGATAATTCTTTTCAAGACTGTGTTGTGAACTCTCTTTCAATGATGATTTCTTGGGAAAAGATAAAGATGATTCAAAAATACATTTATTGGTCCTATTCATAAGTTTTGGGCTTTTTAGTTTACTACATTGCTTTCCATTTATATTTGTGTCTACAACACGTGTAACTAAGTTATCCTTGCCCATGGAAGTGCAGGAATCTTGAAAATTCAGATGCTTTTTAATGGCCGAGGAACCCAGTCTTCCAGTGCATTTCTTGTTTTTCTTGCATAGTTTTACTGGTCCAACATCAGTGAAAGAAAATAATCCATCTGCTGGAAGTCTTAACAGATCATCAGTTGTTAGGCTAATGGAATCTATGTCATTAACAATCTCTCTTCTATATGATAAGGAGTTTGAGTGCTTTTTGTGATCAAGATTTTCAAAAGCTGAAAAATAAAACATAGTTCAATTTATCTTCCTTTATCATCTATACTTAGTAACATTCAACAGTAAATGAGAATTAAGGAACTGAGAATTGTTTTTGTCACCTCATTATCCTCACTAAAGTTTTAATTGAATGTATAAAAGATACAGGTTAAGAAAACAGAACATGCTTGCTTTCTCACATCTCTTCAATGTTTAATTTCTACACATTTTTCTCCAATCACCTAAATTTCCCCATGTTTTTTACTTTAGGATTTTTTCAATTTTTTTCATCTAGACATACCCAATGAATTAATACAATCAAATCAACATGGTTCATTCAATATTGGCTGTAACATAGAAAAATATGCAGTTCAACTAGGTGGAAAAATTAATTTTTGTTCTCTCTTACCCTGCAAAGGCATGGTTACAACACAGAAGACAGGTGTTCTAATTCTATTCTTCTGAAAAATATTGTTCATAACTGAGAATTTAATGCAAACTTTTTCTATTCTAGGCCTATTCTGTAAGCGCTCAATATAGTGCTAACTGGTTTATCAGCAACTGCATTATCTTAACTTGTCTTCCTGGAAGTTTTATCAAGAAAACTCTTTATCTTTTGAACATTATTGTTCCATAAGATATAGATCAGAAAGACTAATACACATCTATCTTATCAATTGAAATTGAGCAAGTATAAACTTAGAAAGGGTGCACTTTAAGGTCATTAAGCTAGTTAATGAAAGCCAAAAAGCACACTACTACTCTATCCATTATAAGATAGTAAAATGACTTAAGTTAGGAGCTACCTGCTCTTCTTAGACTCATCAACCTCCCTTGCAAGGTCAAAGAGGAATTTTTAAGCTGAAAATTTCTGAGACCCAGAGAATTATGCAAGCATTTCACAAAAATATTCAGATTTTTTTACTATAGGTTATTTTTATTCTGACATAACAAAAAAAGTTTAACTTTATAAGACTACAGTCAATCTCTGAAATGCTTCAAATTATTAGACAAAACAAATAAAAGCATACCATTGTTTGGTTTATAAATATATTTGGAGAATTGAGGCACATTCGCAGAACTCTTATCACTGCTAATTTTTCCAGTGCTTGTATCAGAGTATATTTGGCTTAAGTCAAAATCATCAATGTAGGCCTGCAAAGCCTGAGAAGCAGAACTGTACAGTTTATCCTTATAGTGAAAAGGGCCATCAGAGTTGGAAGAATTACCACCATTCAGATTGCAGCTTGCCAGAAGGGAAGAGACTGAAGATTCCTGAGAACAAACTCTGTGCTTTGTGTTTGATTTTGCCATGGCTTCCTCAACATGGGTTACTTTTATCCATTTTCCTTAAAGACAACTGTAACATGAAAACAAACAGTGAAGGCACCAATTAAAAGGAATAATCATGATATACAGAGAAAATTACTAAATACACTAACTTTAAATTTTTCTTTAAGAAATAAAATCAGTTATTTATAATAGAAACTCCTTTTCAGGCATTGTAGGTTTCCTGGTATTTTACAAATTCTTTCATCAATGATGTAGAAAACACTTATTAAGCAGCTACTATGTGCCTGGAAGTATGCATAAAAAAGTTGTCTGAGAATATACATGAGAAGTGTCAATGAAAGAATACTCACATTTAAAGTCCTAAAAACCACTGATGAAAGTCTGTTTGCTAATGGTGACATATTCTATGACATCACAAACCTAACATTCCCTTATATACAATAAATCATAAGCTTACAACCATTCACTGCAAATAGTAGGTACTCAATGAAAAGGAAAAAAGAAATTTGTTGCCCAGACTGGCCTTGAATTCTTGAGCCCAAGAGGTCTTCCTGTCTCAGTCTTCTGAACAGAGGAGACTACAGACACATACAACTGTACCTACCAACTTCCAACACATTTTTAAAGTCATTAACCATTGGAAGCAAAAAGAAAAACATCTACTTTCAATATTGTAAATGCCAAGATGAAACTTCATTTTCCCAAAAAAAGACTAATGAACACAAAATATAAATAAACTATAAGTCTTACTTCAGAATGAACTAACAATCTGAACTTTTCCTAAAATAACCTTTTTTTGACAGAACTGGGGATCAAACTCATGCACACTTGCACACTAGATAAGCACACTACCATTGAGCCACACCATTCAGTTTTTTTTTGTTTTTTTTTTGTTTTTTGGAGAGAGAGGGTCTCCCTAATTTATCCAGGATGCCTTCAAGCTTGCAATACTGTCTTACCTCAGCTTCCACACCCAGCTAAAATAACATTATTTTTTTAATACCATCCTATTTTCAATTTTTATGTTGACCAGATTCAGCTCATCTTTCAAAATAAGTTTAGATCATGTGAAATTAACTTAATGTATTCATCTTGATGGAGTTTTTTTATTACTAAAACTAAAACAACTTATTACAGGAATAATAGGAACTATATTTAAAAACCCAAGAAAAAAACAATGAACAGGCACTAACTCAGAACATGATATGACATTTGTTGAGAAGTAAAGAATTTTCTATAATAAAAAAGAAGAATTAATGTCTAACACTTAACATGATATGATGTTGTAGTCAGTATGCTTGATTTTTGGCTATAATTTTGGAAATATTTAAGTCACAAAGCTTTTTAATGTAATCTTAGCAACTGTCAAATTTGCCTTTAAATTATAGAAAGTTTTAATCAAAGAGATTATAATAACACCTCCTGTCCACAGTCTCAGAGCATGCCTTTCCAGAATTCTGACAGTGTTCGGACAACAGAACATAAGAAAACGACTATTTAGCCTCTTCCATATCCTTGAAATGTCATGATATAGGGAGATCTCCACAGAATGGCTTAAATGCACTCAAGAAAATTTACTTCCCTAAGTTTAACTGACAGTCCCCCCCGCCTTATCTGAACATATAACAGGTTATGATTGATTTTATTTTACAAAACCTTAACTAATTGGGTTATGGTTCTTCGTAAGTGGGTGATGACATTCACCATGTCATTTTAATTCACAAGCGTGACGACAAGAGAATCCACAATTTAATTTCTATTTTATGGAAAGTTTTCAGACCTATGCAAAAGTAGGGTCTTTGAATAAATTCCTCTGCATCCGCCACGCTGCTTCCACCAATGAGCAACAGACCTCAACTACCCAGATCCCCACCCCCTGCTCCCCACGTCAACCGCGGGATCATTTGGAATCTCACGCACTTGAAGCCAAGCCCGAGCGTCTTACCGTTTCCTCCATAATCACTTCAGTTCGAATATCCCAAAGCAAGTCCATCATGCTCAAGGGAACGTCGAGACTTAAGAGCAAAAAAAACCTGATGCAAAACAGAGAATGTTCCCAGTTAAGAAGCCCAGAAGCGGCTCCCAGTTCCGAAGCTCCGGAGGCGAACGCAGCTCAACTCTGCAGCAGGAAGACGGGGCGTGGAAAGCCCGGGCAGCCGGCGTCACCTCGGGGACCCGCATCCGCGCATTCGGCGCGCGACGGGGCTCAACTTTCCGCCCGATTTCTCCAACACCCCGGCCCGGGGGTCCTCGGCCCCCGGCTTCAGTGGCTTTTCACTCCGAAACCTTGAAAGCAGGGCGCCGCGGCTGGCATTCCGGGGCGACCACCCAGAAAGCGCCAGCCCGGGCCCCTTGCCCACTCGGCGGCGCCCGGGACCCTCTCCCGCCGGCCACGCCCGCTGGCGTTCCCCCACGTCCCCACGCGCGCCCGCCCTCCCGAGGCCTCTCCCTCTTCCCGGCGGGCGCCCGCCCGTTAGCCTTTCCCTCGGGCTGTCCGAGGAGGGGGCGCCGCTCCAAAAGACGCCCTTCTCCCCCACCTAACTCACCCACGAAGGACCCAAAAGAAGTTCAAAAAACGCACGTTTCCACCAGTCTCCGCTGAAAGCCCAGACCGGCTACGGAAGGCAGGAGACGCGACAAAGCATCACCTCAGGCGCCCCAGCCCGCAGCCTCCGCCGCCGTCACAGCGCCCGCCACGCCCGCGCTCGCCTTCAAACCGACCCAACATGGCGCGGGCCTGCGGTGCGCGTGCGCGGCGCTCGGGCGCGGGCGGGGGCCCGGGGCGGGGGTGCTCGGGGCGTTAGGTCGCGGAACGCGGAGTTCTGCCGGGTCTGCTCCCTGGGTTGGGAGGGGGCGGTTCTGGACTCGGTCCATGTCGCAGCGCCCCACGCCCCACGCCCCCGCCGCCGTCCTCGCCTCAGTCGCCTCCGTTTTTCAGCCACTCTGCGCGGCCCCTAGGCCGACCCTGGCGCGGGGCTGTGGGAGGCGAACGGTGGGGAGGGGACTGGGGGGCGTTAGCAGCCTGGGTTCCTGTCGCTGAGAGGCAGGCCCCTCGTCCTGGTCCTTGGTCGCCGGTCCCACGGCGGAGCGGGCCCTCCTGGGCTCGCAGCCAGCTCCTGGTACCCAGAGCAGATGCAGGATTGCAGAAGGCAGCTGGGCCTGGGATGGGGTTTAACAAACCCCTTGGGGACCTTGATTCCCAGGGAAGAATGGCAGTGACCACCACGGATTGGGGGCCCAGTCAGGCAGCCCAGAAACAGGGAGTTCATACAGACAGATGTAAAGACCCCAAACCAGCACGTGTGCGCCTACCTACACGGTGGGACAGGATGTGAGGCGCCAGGAATCCAGTTCATCCAACTGGTGTGTCAGGAAAAGATGCCATCTCAATGTTGGTTTATGTTTATTTTCCACTGACCCTATGGGTGAAGACGTCCTTGTCTAACAATCCGTCTGAACGCTTTCCAGCTCATCCAGTATGTCACCAGGTAACACCACTGAAGTCTGGTTGGCTGTTTCTGCTTTCCCCAGGCTGAGGCGTCCCGAGACCTTAGCCCCTCTCACCTGCTAAACTTTGCCTTCCCATTTCTTTTAGCAAATAAAAGTCCAGAAGCTACAAAATTCAGTTTAGTGGTTCGATTAAACTCAATTTAATTAAGATTAAATTGTTATTGATAAGAGTTATTGATAAGAAAACAATAAGACAGTCTCTGCAGGAGTTTATAGCTAGTGATAATCTGAAATTTTTAGATCAATCAATGTCAAGTAAGTCGCTGATAGAAAATAATTATATGTTAGGAAAAGCCCAGGTCAGGGATCAGCCAAGGACAATTAATGGCATGAGCTTAAAAAATTAGGACAAATGACCAAACTGGGCTTAAAGAGGAGATTTCATTGGTGATGAGTTAGGGGAGAAAAAAGTTTATGCCACAGTTACTTTCATAATTTTAATTAAAATCTATTCAGAAAAAAATCTACATTCTACTAAATATTTTATAATCTGTTTTTTGTGTTTTTTTTTTTAGTTTCTAAAGGCTCTTCATAAACAGTATCTTTAAAGTGTCTTGTACTAACTTTTTCTTCTATCTTGGGTCATATAGAGCAAAATTTCCTAACAAACACACAAAGTATAAATGAAGGACACTGAGATTATTTGAAGGAAATTATCAAATATATTGACCTAATTCATGGATCAAAGTAATTCTCTTTCACTTTGTTTCCTTCCAGGTTAACAGATATGGAGGTTTCTATGAGGATTTGGAGAAGAGTCCCAATGACTGCTAAAATTCTGGACTAGATTTGTTAGGAAAGGTAAAGAAACAAGGATCTACTAGAAGTAAAGAGGGGTTATAATGGTTTAGTAAAGCTTTTCTAATATAAAAAAAGGTATCTACCTGTTGTGCCTTGCTGGAGAACTAAACAAGAAAATAAATTTATGATCCAACATAAGGAGTTTTCGAAGAGGTTTAACATGATAATTAAACTCTTAAGATGGTTTATTAATGTGCTCAAGGAGGCAGCGTTTTGAAAAAAAAATAATGATGATGTTAAGTGTGTCCATTTTAAGAAAAGACACTAACCTTTTTGGTCAATTATCACAAGGCCCTCATTGTTTCAGGCACTTAATCCTTGTAGACTCCATGGGATAAGTATTATTATCCCAACTTATAAATGTGGAAATTTAAGTTAAAATTAAGCAACTTATTCAAAAATACAGCTGCTGATAAGTGGCAAGGTTAGCATTTGAGTCCAGCTGTTTTTGATTCTTTGCACCATACCTGTCAGCTTTCCCTACTGAAAACTGGTTTGATGGGCAGAAGGGCCAGTGATTCTACAGCTTCCTGAACTCAATTCACAGGAACAACATTATGTTACTCAACTTCTTTGCTATTTCTACCGCTGTCCCTTTAAGTTGCTTCAAGATTACTATAAACAGTAAATGAATTTGTTCCTCACAGTTTTGGAGGCTGGAAGCCTGAGATGAGGCTGCCATCATGATTGGTTTCTTGTGAAAGCCCTTTTCCATGTTGCATATTGCCACCTTTCGGCTGTCACTTTCTGGCTTTGTCCTCACATGGCAGAAAAGGAAAATGAACTCTGCGATTTCTTATTTGGACACTATAGTCTCATTCATGAGGTCTCTGTCCTCATGACTAATAATTACCTTCCAAAAGTCCCATCTCCTAATAACATCATATTGGAGGTTGGGTTTTTGACATGTGAATTTCTAGGGAGACAAAAGCATTCAGTCCATTGCAGTACCTAAGTTCAAGTAGCAGTTCAGTAAATGTGTTTAAATTGAATAGATTTAAATCTGATTCTTTCTGAGGAAGTGGCATTTAAAGAAAGACACCAATCAAACCACATCAGTCTTGTAAACACACTGGAGAAGAGTTTTCCAAGCAGAGGGAATAGCAAGTACAAAGACCCTGAGGTACAAAGTTGCTTGGTTATATTTAAGGAACAGCCAGGAAGTCAGTATGTTTGTAGCTAAGTGAACAGAAAACAAAGGATCAGATCATCTAGTGTTACTGTCACTCATTTTTAAAAAGTCAATTCCCAAGAGCACATGAACAACAGTGTTAGAAATAATAATGATTTATTGAATGACTCTTATATAACAGACACTGAAATACAATCTCATCTAATCCTTATGTTAATTCTACAGAATAGGTATTATCTCAATTTTACACCAAGAGGAAAATTTAAAAAACAAATATTAAGTAACATGCTTTACAAAATAAGTGGCAGAAACAAGATTTAATTCAGGTGTGTGTGTTTGCAAAAGTTTGGCTTTTCCTACTATTACCACAGATTCTCATTTGAAAGATTATAAAAGAGAAAAGGATTCACCCATGCATGCAATCAACAAGTAATTATGTTGCATTGCTAGGTGACAGGTATTATAGAAATTATATTAAAATGGAATGTAGCATTTTTTAATTTTTTTTATTTAGGCAGAAGTGGACACATATCTTTATTTATTTTTATGTGGTGCTGAGGATTGAACCTAGTGCCTCACACATGCTAGGCGAGCGCTATACCTCTGAGCCACAACCCCAGCCCCCAGAATGTAGCACTTTAAAAGTTTGTATGTGAGCTAGGTATACACACCTGTAGTTCTGCTACTTGGGAGGTAAGGAAGGGGGATCTCTTGAGCCCATGAGTTGAAGACCAACCTGAGCAACTTGGTGAGATCCTGTCTTAACAAGAGAAAACAAAGTTTTCATATGATTATATTCTTATCAATCATTTGTTTCTAAAACTTTACAGATAGATGGACTATAAGGCAATTGCCCAACAAACTGCTCAAGAAGTTTTAAGTTACAATCAAGATACATCCGGCTGGAAAGTGGTTAAAATTTCAGTAAGAAAAGTTAAATATATTTCAAGAATTTGTTTTTTGAGAATTTACTATAAAAATATTTTTATATATTTTTCTTTTATGAAGCAGAAAAATATTTTTTTTCTATAATTGACAATTTATTTCTGGATTTTTATTCCCCTTTGAGAAAAAGATAACTGTTTCCAGTAAGGCATCTAGAAAATTCCTCGGAAATCTGTGAGTACACGCTCCTATTTGCATTCATTTTTTTAAATTCAATGACATTATTTTATCTGGAACTTAATTCTGCTTCATTAACTACAACATTATATGATAATAATCAAGAAACATTATTTAGTCAATAGGCTGAAATGTAGTATTAATATAATAAACCAATTACATACCATCTCATCTTTATCTTTACACCTGAAGATAATCACACAAAAACATAAATAAATAATTTTGAACTGGGTGTGTAGCTCAGCGGTCAAGCACTTGCCTGGCATGTACAAGGCCTTGTGTTCAGTTCCTAGTACCACCAAAAAAAAAAAAATCCCTTCTAGTGAATAATTCATGAATATAGGAAATTTGCACTTCAAGAAATAATTGCTATAAAAGCACATTGGTATTTTTTAGCTAGCAGTAGTATTTTATGGTCTTCTAAACTCTTCACCTTTCCTTTTAAATGAACCATAAAAAGTAGTTTTCTTCCTCATTTTATTTCTCTTGCCGATACATGCAATTTTTTTTCTAGAGGTTGCTTTTAAGGAATTATTTGAGGATCCTACTACTTCATATGCAAGCACATTAAGGGAAATTGTGCTGACATTTTCTAACTTCTTTAGAGTTATTCACTTATTGCTTATGATATCACATCAGTTTCTTAAGATCATCATGTATTGTTGAGAAGACCAAATTTTATTGAATTCCTTTTCATTTAGAATCCACTCCTTTGAACTGCTTACTAAAATGTATCTTGTACATCTAATTTTCTACTATTGGACAAAGCTGGTATGATTTTTCCCATTCATTTTTAACAGTTATGAGAAAAATACTGCCTTCCTGTTATCTAAATAATTAGTGACTAAAGTGGCACTTTTAGAAACAATGATGCAAGGAATGAGTACAGTCAAGTCTAGACCCTCCAAGGAAATAAATTTTGGATCATGTGACTTTTTATTACCTTTCAGACAAAACCAATGTAGGCAGAAACCTATGCATCAAAGAAACCTTGAAAGTTGTTCATTTAGTCTACAAATATGTCTGGAGTATTTATTTAAACAAGGTCCTATATATAATGCCTAGATCCTGTCAAATAGCCTCCCTTAGACTGTTTCAAAGCTTTATTGAAACTTTTTATCAGAGATATTTTACTGTTGCAAAACTAAACAATTAGAACTTTTTATACTCACATTTTGAATGGAATTTATGTGCATTTTTTACCAGTTATATATTGATGCACAAATTACACTATAATTTAGTATCTTAGATATTTTTCCAGGCACAGCTTAGCCTGATTCCTCTATATCAGAGAGTTTCTCAAAAGTGTCCCTAAGATGTCAGCTGGGGCCTAGGGCTCACTTGAAGGTTCAGTTAAGGGAAGCTCTATTTTCAAGCTCATTCACATAGTATCACAAATTCAGTTCCTTATGGGCTTGTTAGACTGAGGGCCTCAGTTCCTTGATGGTTCTTGGCTAGAACCTTCTTTGTTATTTGATCTCTGGGCCTCTCCATAGAACTATTAAGATATGACAGGTTGGGCTGTGGCTGAGGCTCAGTGGTAGAGCACTTGCCTAGCATGTGTGAGACACTGGGTTTGATTCTCAGTATCACATATAAATAAATAAATATCCATCAACAACTTAAAAAAAAAAAAGACATGACAGGTTACTTACCTCAGAGTGAGGGATCTAGGAGAGAGCAAGAAATAGAAAGAGCAAACAAGATAAAAGCCAACTTAATCCACAACCTAATCTTAGAAGTTACATCCCATCACATTTGCAATATTAAGTGAATTACCACATACAGTCCTGACTCAAAATGGAGGGGATTACTCAGGGTGTCAATATCAGGAGGTGGGGTTTATTGGGGGGGGGGCGGTTAGAGGCTGCTTACTGCACAGTGGATTTGTCAAACCCTTCTTTAATTATATTTCAAAACTAAAATTAATAAAAAGTACATGAAACTTAATTTTGCATGCACGTTTTTCAATCACAGCCCACTGATTCTTCTAAATTTTCTATGGTTGTGTCCAGAAAGAGTATGATTGGTGCAGTTTATACTTGTTGATATATATATATATATATATATATATTTTTTTTTTATTAGTTATGGCATATATTTAGGTGCTAACAAAGAAAATCAAGTTGGGCATATTGGCCAGGTTTTATGCCTCATTTGAAAGTTTACATTACCCAGAGGAGAGCAAGAAAATGAGACTACCACCAATCAAGGGGAACTTACATTTTTCCATTGCTTCACATCTTCACAGTTTAAAAGAACTGCAAATAATCAAAGTAAGAAACATGTACATTTGAATTTAGAATGAGTAACCAGACATAAACATTATATACCTATGATATATATACTGTTGTCCAATATGGTTTGCCAAACTAGAGTTCTGGGAGAAATGTAAACTGTCAAAATGCACTGCAGGGTAAAAATGATTTGCAGGGTCAAATAAATTTTCAAAACACTCCATACAGTCTCTTCTTGGAGATTCACTCTTTTAAGATTTAAAGAAGTCTTAAAGTAAGACACCTACTTAACATTAATTCATACTTTTTCAAAAATAAAAAAACTTTGTTGATCTGAAGGAAGGAACATTTACATGAAGGAATTTGAGAATAGCTCACAGAAAAAATTAGAAACCAACAATTTTTATTTATTTTATTTTATTTTATGGGGATTGAATCTAGGGGAACTCTACCAGTGAACTTCATCCCCAGCCTTTTTATTTATTTTTTTATTTTTTGGTACTAGGGATTAAACCCAGGGGCACTTAACCACTGTGTTGTCCCATCCCCAGCACTTTTTTTATTTTTATTTTAAGACATGGTCTTATTAAATTGCTTATTACACTCTTGCCAAATTGCTGAGGTTGGCTTTGAACTTGTGGTCTTCCTGCCTTACCCTCCCCAGCCACTGGGATTACAGGCATATGCTACCATGCCTGGCTTTTTTCTTTTCTTTTTCTTTAAGACAGAGTCTCACTAAATTGCCCAGGCTGGCCTCAAACTTGCAATCCTTCTGCCTCAGCATCTAATTCTCTGGGATTTCAGGCCTATGCCACCAAGCCTGGCTTCAACTAAAATTTTAGAGAAAAATTCACATACAGAGAAGTAGTCTAATGAATTCCTTGCTTACCAAAGTATAAAAGCAAAGGCTCAGAGTAATCATGTTTTACAAATATAACAACTATTTTCTATAGTAATAGTATTATTTTTTACCTCACTTCCTGAAGAAATTTAAATTTTTAAAAGTTTAGAAGTTTGATTTTTCTTAAACTTATTCCCTTGCTTTGAAAAGAAAGACAAAGGGAGAAAGTGTGACCCACACTGTTCTGACTTTATTTTCATCTGTCAATCTTCTGTTAATATTGAGCTTGAATTCAGTTTTTTCACACTGTCTTAATTTCATTGGTATACAGCCAAACATACATGAAGGTTTATTTTCCCATGTTGTTGATGGTAAGCTTGAATTTACTCTCAGAACAGTATTAGTTCCTTTAGGCCAGTGGTTGACAAACAACTGCAAGTAGAATACATCTGGAATGCTGCCTATTTCTGCACAGCCTTAAAACTAAGAATGGCTTTTATATTTTTCACATGGATGAAACAAAATCAAAACAAGAATGTTTCCTTACATGTGAAAATTAATGAAATTCAAAACTCAAAATCTATGAAGCTTAATTAAAGCACAGCCATATCCATTCATTATGTTATCTATGGATGCTTTACCTCTACACTACACTTTACCTCTACACTAGTTGAATGTGACCTGCAAAGCTCATTATTTACCATCCAGACCTCTACTGAAGAGCCTACTGACCCTGCTCTAGACCATATTACGTTCTTAAATGTCAGGACTCCAGATGCAATGGCGCCTGCCTGTGATCCCAGTGGCTTGTGATGCAGAAGCAGGAGGATCCTGAGTTCAAAGCCAGCTTCAGCAACTCACCAAGGCCCTGTCTCTAAATAAAATATTTTAAAAGGGCTGGGGATGTGTGGCTCAGTGATTCAGTGGGCCCCTGGGTTCAATCCCCAGTACCAAAATTAATAAATAAATAATAAAAATCAGAGCCGTGAGTTACAAACCACACAAATTTCTCATCAATGATCATTGGCTTATGATAAAAACAGCAGGTAAATGTTAGTGGAAAGACTTCAGAAAACCATAAATAAAAGCAACCCTTTAAAAAAGATAATCATTAAAATATTGCAAACAAAATTAGTAGAAAAATTAACTTGGAAATACAATTATTGCAGTACACGTTTAAATAAGCATTGCTACTTCCAGTTGGATGTTAGTGTACTAAATTGCTGACACAAGTTGAAAATTTGTAATTCAAGGCTGAAACCTGAAATATTCCAAATGTAAAACTTCATGAGCACAAAACATGATACCATGAGTGGGTAACTTCATACCATGAAGCTTTGTTCATTCACAAAATTATTCAAAATATTGTGTTACATTATATTCAACACCTGTGATCCTAGTGACTTGGAAGACTGAGGCAGGAAGCTCCAAGTTCAAAGCCAGCCTAGGCAACTTAGTGAGGCCTTATGTCAAAATAAAATAAAAAGGGCAGGGGATGCAGCTTTGTGGTGGGGCACTTACTAACATGTGTGAGGCCTTAGGTTTAATCCCCAGTAACAACACACACACACAAATCACCTTCAGGAGTATGTGTATAAGGTATATATGAAATGTAAATGAATTCTGTGTTTCAACTAGGTTTCCCCCAAGATATCTTATTATGTATATGCAGGTACTCCAAAATCTGAAAAAAATCCAAAATCTTAGTTGCAAGTATTTCAGATAAGGTAATACTCAACGTATATTACCTTCAGGTTTTTTATTCCTTAAATTTGCCTGTCTTCAAATTTGATAGCAGCTTATTTTCAGCTTAAACTTAAGTTAAATTTTCTTTATCTTGTTAACTATAGATATCGTGTTGAAGGGATAATTCCAGAATCAACATTTAAACTATCTGATTTTCTCTACCAACCTGGAAACAGGGTTGCATGGGATAAAGCATTGAAAGTATACAATATGATACACAGGATTGATTCGGTAATTTATTTTTTTAATATTAGACTTTTCTGTGTCAATGCATCTTTAGTTTTATATCTTACTGATTTGTTTATTGAAACAATGTATGTAGACATTTAGTATTTATAGATTCAAATGAGTGAAAGTTTTTATAAAATTCTTAAAACTTTTCTCCTTATTAATCAAGAGTTTAATTACAATTAACATCATTCTGTTTGTAAATACATATCACATTTTTAATCTGGCAAAGTCTCTTGTACCTTTTGTTATTAGGGATCTGAACTCTCGGGGATTTACCTCCATGACATAGAAAACAAAAATTAAGCATTCCTGCATGGAAATCAAGACATATTTTAGTAATATTACATTACAAAACAGGAACAATGCAGATACCTGCTATTAGGACTTCCAAACAAACAGCATATGGCACTGAGGACTAAAGATAAAATATAAAGCAAAGAAGTATCATTACATAAAAGGCTGCAGTTTAGAAATACTTTCAAATACATTATCTTAGTTAAATAGATATGAAGAGGGATAATAAAAAGAACAGAAAAACATAGGTGATCACAGTAGAAAGTTGAAGACAGGTGAGAGGAAGAGTGAACGTGAGAGGTGAGTAGTTTAAAAGGGGATGGAAGAAAAGATCAGGAAGGTGAAAATAGAGTGAAAAAGATCAGGAGGGGATGACAGAGAAAGAATGATACATGGTAAACAGCTAGAAACAAGGGGAGACAAGCAATGTAGAGGACTCTTAACATTCATGCAGCACACGACAGATCTCTCACTCATTAAAACTGCTATAAAAGTAAGCACCCAAAATGAAAAACAATTCTTACTGTGATATATTAAAATTTATTCTCCATTTATGTTACTGTTTGTTTTTTTCCCTCTTAAGAATCTTGTTTGGGGGCTTGGGATATACTCAGTTGGTAGAGTACTTGCCTCGCATGCACAAGGCCCTGGTTCAATCCCCAGCAACATAAAATAATAATAATAATAATAGAAGAGAAAAGGGCTGAGGATGTGACTCAATGGCTTAGTGACCCTGGGTTCAATCCCTGGTACCAAAAAAAAAAAAAAAAAAAAAAAGCTTGAAAACAGAAAGATTGATTATGTGATTTGCCCAAGGTTACTGGATTTGCAATTGGTTTCCTAATTCCAAATTCCATGCCCACTCTAGTCAGTATTCCATAGTGTCATAAATAATATCACACCACAAACAAAATTAATTTACCTTCCTATAAGTAATTCTAGTTATCCTTTCCATGAGTGTTTTAATAGTCTGCTAGTCACTTCCTGGGTAGGGAGGAATTCTACCTCTAAGGCTATGGGGATGGCCAAACATATATATTTCCTGACACTGAACAAATGATATAGATAGTGGTTTATTAATCATTAATCACAGACCAAGAAGAAGACACACAATGCCACTCAGGGCAACATGGGAACAGCTTTAAATAGAGGCTGTGGGAGGCAGGCTTTGTAGTGTGAGGAGGATGAGGTGAAGTTCCTGCAGGAAGCTATGATTGAATAATTGAATAATTCTATGGGCCAGCAGGGAAGTTAAATGCTCTAAACAGGAATAAGTGGTAACTGCTGGTCCTTTAAGGAGGGGTATTTGGCTGGGGTGCTTACCTGCAGGAACAGAGTAAGGGAGGAACTTGCAGTGATGCCATTCAGGACCTTCCCAGTTTCCCCAGATGTCAAGGTGGTTCATGATATTGGTCTCTAATTTTAGGCCTTATAGCATGGGTTGGTAAATATAAATTGCTATATTACCTGACCAATATAGAGTAGTAAAAATAATACCAAACTAGGAATCAGAAAACCTGGATTCTAATTCTACAATTGTCTCTTATCCTGTATATGGTTTAATCTGCTAGGCTACAATTTCTGCATCTAAAAATTGAAAGAGTAGACAATCTTAAGTACTCCCTGAATCTTCTACACTCATTATTGTAAATCTCATGCCCCTTCAACACTGAAAATGCAAGCTGATTTGATGATAATGATCTGAAAACTGCAAAGCCTTGCTTTTTCCAAATAGAGATGCAACGTGTGCAATACAGTTCCTTGGGGAACAATACAAATGGTAAATATTAAATAATGTTTGCAATCTTTGTGATTTGATTTGTTGCAGGACACATTTATATGTCATACCATAACACAAAGTTTTGCCATGGGCTCCATTTCCCCCCGAGACTTTATCGACTTAGTATACATCAAGCGCTGCGAAGGGAATATGAACATTATCAGTTGTAAGTTGAAATGTTTTGCTCACATCTTGGAATTACAATGAGTCATTAATAAAACTTTTCCCTTTAATTTGCAGTTAGGAAGAAACTCTTATTTTCAGCTATTTCCTTTAATTTTTTATTTACTCAGTAGGACAAATACATACATGTATCAAGTAGATAAATCATACATTTCACCCAGCTTAGGAGGTGTCATGTATATAATAGTCAATGATTATATCATCTCCTGGACTTTTACAGCATAAACCCTGTAGGACTTCATAGATAGAGGTGCCTATAGACTAAAACTTCAAGATATACATTTTTT
Source organism: Urocitellus parryii (assembly GCF_045843805.1). Lineage (NCBI taxonomy): Eukaryota > Metazoa > Chordata > Mammalia > Rodentia > Sciuridae > Urocitellus > Urocitellus parryii. The sequence goes on from NC_135543.1 coordinate 20,239,400, forward strand.
AAATCATAGAAGCAAAATTAATTTTTGGATATATAATTTTATACTTCAATTTCTTAGAATGGCCATATATAGTAACTGATTGAAGTAACTATTGAAGAAATTTCCACTAGATGGGTCATTACATAAATGTGCTTTAATTTCTTTTAAAAACTGAAGACCTTGATATATGCTTAGTATCTCCTTTGCAAATATGTCATTCTGTAAAATGTGAATGTGTAACCATTTCCTTGCTTGCATTATTGACTCAAAACATACCAAGTTGTGGTAGACATTAATAACTTATGGTGGAGAGACTTTGGGAGAATAGTGGCAAAGATCCCTGGTTTTCTTTGTAATTGATTTAATTTTACCATTCTTTTCTGAATAGTTTCCTCTACTGTGGGGATAGAGACAATTATGTTTAATTAGCATTTCCCAACAAAGTTTCAGTTACTCTGCCCAGTATGATTGCTGTCACTCAAACCCATTTTGTTCTGTTTTGCAGCAGGCCACTAAGAGCTGATGTTTATCATATTTTTGTCTCATTTTTGAAATGACAGAACATAAAATGTATCAATTACCTACAATAAAAATGCTGTCTTGTCTGAATCTGTTATTTTCTATATTTAGATATCAGACCATTTCTGTTAGTGATCAGATAGAAACTTTTAAAAGCACAGAGGGTAAAACCAACAACTAAAGGTAATCAGTCATTTAGTGCAGAAATCACTTCTGAATTTGCTATAAGAAGTTTCTATTGAATGAATTTTTGATGAATACTTGTGGGTTATTTTCTTAGTGTTTATTTATCTTACTCTGAACCTTGCTTTGAGCTAAATATTTTGCATGCATTTTCATTATTGACAAAACTGAAGTTCACAGAAGTTAAGCAGTTAGGAAATTAAGTTGCATACTAATAAGCAGCTGAACCAGAAATAAAAACCTCTGGTCTGATTTTCCAAAATAAGTGCTGACTACCATACTGTGTACCTCATAAAAAACACATGCATGCCTGTTTGTAGACTTATTTCTTTGAAAACTAAATACAAATATAATCTTCATATTTTAAATAGAGAAAAATATTTTACTGTTACTTCTGTAAGTACCATTAGGCCAATGTAATAGTCTCTGTTAAGATAATTATACAAAAAATGGAAAATTCATTCAACCATATAGGCTTTTAAACCTGTTTCAGATTGTATTTCCCATATAACAGATTGCTTATGTTCAAATCACATAATAAAATTAACCACCTCTGACAAGAACAGGATTTAGTTGTGTAGAATAAACATATATTTAAAAATTTTTTTTTAGTTGTAGTTGGACACAATGCCTTTATTTTATTTATTTTTATGTGGTGCTGAGGATCGAACCCAGTGCCTCACATGTGCTAGACAAGCGCTCTACCGCTGACCCAAAACCCCAGCCCCCAAATAAACATATTTTTTTAAAAAAGATTTTAGAAAGAGTATATATAGCCATAAAGTAAATCATAATTAAATCACTTCTGTCTGCATTTACATACAATTTAGATACTTTTCTGTATAATTACTAGAACAAATTCTACTAATCTTTATACTTTGCAGTTAGCTATAGGGAATTAGCAAAAGAGAGCATTTTTAAACTAGTCACTTTAAACATTTTATTTTTTTAATTAACAAAAAATAATTCAAACCATGACATTAATGGTCTTTTTGCTATTTCTTCTTTTGCTTCAAATATCAGAAAGTAATTTTTATATAAGAAGAACTGTTAAAAGTAATAAAGATAATAGCAGGGATCTGGGGTTGTGGCTCAGTGGGGAGAGCACTTTCCTCCCACATGTAAGACGCTGGGTTCAATCCTTAGCACCACATAAAAATAAAAACAAAATAAAGATATTTTGTTCATCTATAATTAAAAAAATTAAAAATTAAAAACAAAAAGATAACAGCATGTTTAGAAATACTATTGCAAATGTATATGCCTATAAAATTAATGCTAATGTTAATAATTGATAACTAAATTAAAATAAGTGTTATATTTCTAAAATATGCTTCTGGCAATAGTTTTTATCTTTGTGAATTATGTTTAATTTTAATATTTTTTTAATCTCTTAGCTAAAAGTGTGGATTTCCCAGAATATCCTCCATCTTCAAATTATGTCCGAGGTTATAACCATCCTTGTGGCTATGTATGTTCACCTCTGAAAGAGTAAGTGTTACTTGCATTTACGTATTTTAGCAGTTTTTTTTTAGTTCAACTTGTGATTTAGTTCAGTATTCCTGTTCATCAGTAGAAACATGTGCCAGCATATTCTGTTGGGGGCAGGGGATTGTTGGGGCTGGGGTTGTAGCTCAGTGGTAGAGCGCTCACTTAGCTCCTGTGAGGTACTGGGTTTGATCCTTAGCACCGCATAAAAATAATAAAATGAAGGTATTGTGTTCACCTACAACTAAAAAAAATATTTGTTTAAAAAAACTATCCCTAAGTGCCATTTTTAAAATAACTTTTTTTCTACAATTTACAATTTTAATGACAATTATAATGGTTCTGAAATTGCTTATTTCTGGGTGGGAACCTGGATCTAACATCAGTGAGGATTAATATGAAGTCTAAGTATCTGCTTCCTCTACAGTCCTATGCTCCTATTGCAGTCACATACACAAATTTGAAAAAAAAATTCCAACAGCCTAAAACAACTTTTCTAAACCTTATTTTCATCTGAAGTATGATCAGAATGGGCAATTTGCTGTAAAATATAAGTTGAGGTTTATGGGATTAGTCAAATACATACAAACATTCCCCTGTGGTTAAACTTTCCCTGATGTTCTCCATTTCTCCATTACTCACTTCTATAAATTATTAGGGAGTCTTGTGAATTAGAAATAAATTCCCCTGAAATTTACCAGCAATGATTGCTTTATCTTAAAGGAATTTTTTCAAATGGACTGCCTTGCTCCAGCAGACAACCTATACAATGAGACATCCAAATAGGTACCTTCAGATAAGGGAAAAGCTGGAGAAATCAGAGATAGGTTACTGCTGACCGGTGGCCAGCCTAGGGATAAAGAGGTAATATAAAACATGAACTGTATTTTAACATATATCATTTCACAAATTCCTTAAGCTTTAATTTATGCCTAATGATTTCTTATTAAGTAGAAGGTATTGTCACATAAAAATAAGTGTAAAACTTTGTATTCATACAATAAAAGCTAAAATAAAACGAATTGTTAGACCTATGATCCTCAGTGTTTCCTGTACTGAATTGGAGAACTAAAAAACTACTTTTTAACAATAATTGACAAAATCATTGGTATAAATGACAATAAAAATCATGTGTGCTCTTTCCCTCATTTGTTTTAAATGTATGGCCCAGATTTTATTCACCATAGCAGGAGAGAACAAAACAAAGAGTATTACTTTAAATCAGTGAGTTAATCTGTTATCAGCAGGGATTTTATTTGGGAAATTATACATTCTAAAGTGTGCTTCACAGGCAAGCACCCTTCTTGCACCTTGTCACTCTTAACTTTCCACTGCAGAAACCATGGGGCCAAAGCTCTGGGTGGGAACTTGGCCTCCCATCCTGCTGGAGTAGGATATATACAGTCTCATTCACAGATTCAGGGAAAGATACTGATTCTTTTTTTTAATTAAGATTTTTTTAAAAGATTCTTTTTTTACTTTCTCTTTCTATGAAGCCCAGTATTTTGGTCAGCCTACATTTGTGAACAAGGCATGCAGGTCACTTGTAAAACATATCATCAGCAGTAAATTACTTGCTAGTAAATACTGGAAATGCTTCCTTATGTGTATGAATCCACAGTAAATTCAGATAGAGTTTTGAGCGCCATACAAACTGCTAGTAAGTACTTGGCAATCGAGCCATTTCAGGCATTGTAAAAAATAGTCTAAGCTCTGAATAGAGAAGAGTTTGAGAAAACGGACACTCACACATTGGTTAACGCAGCAGTCTTCATATTGCCCAAAAGAATTTTATAAAACTGTATTCCCCCTTGCATGTTTTAAAGTTCACATTCAATTTCTTCATAGGACTAAATTTATGAAAAGGGTATAACTCCCTTAAAAATGTATCTTATGGATTCTAAATACCATAACAACTTGAAACCTACCATTCCCTTATCCATCACAAATGCAACCTATAGCAGTCAGAAATTTTATGTCCTCTTTAACCTCAATTTAAATTAAATTCTTCCCCTCACATAATCACATCCTAATGGAATAGATTTTAGGCTTTGAATTCTTTTTTAATCACCCTATCATAATTTTCTACAAAAATACATAGATTTAAGTTTTTTAATTTGTTTTTATTTCTGTGAACATAGTATACATAAGTTTTTTTAAAAATGCCTTCTTTTTTAAGTTGTTATTATTACACATTAATCAAAATTCTAATTATAACTTTTGTCATACGCTTACTAAGCATAAAGTAAACTTCTATGGAAACAGTTTTTTTATTAAAAAAACTTTGCACTATTTCCAGGCATTGTTATAAACAATTTGCATACATTGACACTTTTTTCATATTTGTCTTTTAGTTGTAGGTGTACACAATACTTTTATTTTATTTTTATGTGGTGCTGAGGATTGAACCCAGTGTTTCACACATGCTAGATGAACGTTGTACCTCTGAGCCACAAACCCAGCCCCACATTGACTCTTTTCTATCCTCAAAGTGTCCACAGAAATATGTCATATTCCTATGCCCAGTTCATAGAAACTAAAGTGGAAACCCAGAGATTAACTTTCTCAAGGTTACACATGGATAATAGTAAAGCTCAGTTTCAAACTAAGACAGACTTCTGCTACCTCATTTTGTTTAACTGTGAATGGATATTACTAATAAGTGAGGCAACTTTCAATACCAAGTCTATTCTTACTTTCATTTTATAAATAAAAAACTGAGAATTAAGAAACCCCTTTCCCCTACCCCTTGCTCTGGTACTGGAGATTGAATCCAGGGGCACTTTACCACAGAGCTACTTTCCCAGGCCTTTTTTTATTTTTTTGAGACAGGGCTTTGCAGGTCCAGGCTGGTCTCCAACTTGTGATTCTTCTGTCTCAGCCTCCCAGGTAACTGGAATTACAGGCATGCCCCACTGTGCCTGGTTTAGAAATGAGAAACTTTATTTACATAAATAAATAGGTTAAGATGAAAAGAATATAAATTACATTCTATGCCTTGAAATCCTTCTGGATCCTATATCATGAATCATATACCTGTCAAAAATATTTTTAATGAGGATATTAGAAAATATTTATTATCCAATCATTAGTCATTCACTTTCTCAACTCACTTCCAATAAATTAATTTTTCATTAGCACCCTGAAGACGTTCACATGCCACAATAAAGTACTAGGGGACTATCCAGGACTTTTCAATGTGGATGACAAACAAGCCTTTGTTCTGTAAAGCAAGGAAAGAGTTATTTTAAACAGGTCATGGGAAACAACAAGCCCACATCTCCATCAAAGACATATTCTGAGATCAAATTAAGTTAAAAATTTGAAATTTTATTCCCTTAAACGTAGTCAAGCTGGATGTGGTGGCACATGCCTATAATCACAGCAACTCAGGAGACTGAGGCAGGAGGATCACATGTTTTGAGTCCAGCCTCAGCAATTTAGTGAGGCCCTAAACAACTTAGCAAGACCCTGTCTTAAACTAAAAACTAAAAATCAAAATTCTAAATTTGATGTGACTCAGGAGTTAAGCACCCTTCAGTTCAATCTCAAGTGCAAAAAAAAAAAAAAAAGTATTCAAATTCTCATACCCCAGTTTGAAGATCTCAGGGTTGAATATAAAATACTAGTGCTCTGCCTAACATGGTGACTCATGCCTGTAACCCTTGCTCCTCAGGACCCTGAGAATGGGAGGTTGCAAGTTCAAGGTCAACTTGAGCAATTTAGGGAGACCTTATCTCAAAATAAAAATGAAAAAGGCTGGGGTGTAAACTCAGTGATCATTCACTTGCTTGATACGTATAAGGCCCTGGGTTCAACGTCCAGCACCACAAACAAAACAAACAATTATAAATACTAGTCTTCTTAGAGGGCAATTTGAAAATAGCTCATCCAAATGTTAAATGATCAACCCAGATATTCTAAGTACTAATAAAAGTGTGACTGGATACATCACAAAGATGTTTTGTTGCAGTTTTATTTATAGTAGAAAAAGTAAGAAAAAACCTAAATGATAGTCTATAAAAGGAGTACTGAGTATAAAATATTATAGATGGCCATAGGAAAAAATTAAACAGATCTATAAGTAAAAATGCAGATGAAAATGCACTATATTCTATTAAGAAGAAAATAAAACTAGTTGCAGAAAAATAAATATGTCTCATTTTTTTAAAAAAACTGTATATATATATATATATATATATATATACACATTTGACAAATGCATATAATTTTTAAATTATGTGCATATTATTTTTAAAAGTCAATAAAATGACAAAAAGGAAAAGATGCCTAAAGCTAAAGATTTTAATATATATTCTGTTGAAGATTTTAATATATTTTCTAAGTACTTAATATTTTTAAGTAAAATTTTTATTTATAAGAATGTAACTATAGGGGCTGGGGTTATGGCTCAGTGGTAGAGTGCATGCCTTGCACGTGTAAGGCACTGGGTTTGATTCTCAGCACCACATAAAATAAAGGTATTGTGTCCATCTACAACTAAAACAATATTTAAAAAAAAGAATATGACTACAAATCACTCTATCATCCCCTCCACCCCACCCCCCACTCCCGCCACTTCTTTCAGTAACTAGCCTATCATAAGCACTATGAAAGGAATCCATGGTGAATAAGACAAGAATCCTGCTTTCCATAAACTGGCAAATTCAGTAGATAAATCTATAAATTATTTATCTTAACTTTTCCTTTGCTTACAGAAACCCAGCATATTCCAAACTAGTGATGTTTGTCCAAACTGACATGAGAGGAAAACTGTCCCCATCAATAATTGAAAAGGCCATGCCTTCTAACTTGGTAAGCTTCGTCCTCAATGCAAAAGATGGAATAAAGTCACACAAAGCCCCATCAGGACGTGGACATCATAATGGTCATTCATCATTCCAAAAGAAGAAATAAGGCCTTTCTGCTATTAAATCAGAGATTTAAGACCATACAAACTGTTAGTAAGTATGGTGAAGGAAAGAACATTGGAATAGGTAAAAATATACTATCCTCCTAAGTGTATTAAATCGTATTTGATGTTGACAAAAGATCAAAGGCAATTCAATGGAGTACAGGTAGCCTTTCAGCAAATGGCATTAGAGTACCTCATATCCTGCGGCTTTGACATGTCCTTACACCATACATAATAATTAACTCAAAACAGAACATGTAAATGCAAAGCATAACACCATAAAACCTTTAGGAAAAAATCTTCATAACCTACATCTAAGCAGAGTTCTTTAACATGAACCAAAAAAAGCAGGATTCATAAAAGGAAAATTTTATCATAAAATTTAAAATGTATACTATGTGAAAGATGCTGTAAACAGAGGATGAAAAGACAAGTGTAGACTGAAAGTATCTGCAAGGATGTGTATCCAAAACATGATATATTTAGATAACGAGAGACAGCTTTAAAACTCAACATTTTAATTAACAATCCAACTAGAAAACAGACCCAACGCCATGGACATTTCACTGAGCAGGATATATAGATGGAAAATGAGCTCATGAAAAGATGTTCAACATCATTGACCACTGGTTAATACAAATAACAGTCAAAACGAGATGTCAAAACAATTATCAGAATGGCTAAGACTTTAAAAATAGTGGTAACAAGTGTTGACAAGGATGTTAAAAAACTGGATCAGTCATATATTGCAGGTAGGAATGAGAAAAGACACTGCCAGTCTGGAAAACTTTAGCAGTGTCTCATCTAACTAAACATGTGCCTAGTTATTGCACTCTTTCCCACAGAAGTGAAAATGTTCACACAAAAACCTGAGCACAAATGTTCATGGTAGCTTTATTCTAAACAACCCTAATCTGGAACCAACCCACAATTCGTTTAATAGGTGAATAAACTGTAGTAATCTATACATGAAATACTAATGAAAAAAAAGAACAAACTATTGATACAACTCTAATGGTCTCAAGGGAATTATACTGAATAAAAAAATGCCAATCTCAGAAGGTTAAATAGTATATTCTTCCATGAATACAACATTCCCAAAATGACAAAATGATAACTAGAAATGAAGAACCAAATTAGTAGTCATTAGGGTTGGAAGGGGGCCAGAAAGAAAGTAGTTATGGCTTTGAAAGGGCAGCAGGAAGGATCTTTGTGGTAAACCTGGTCCGTGCCTTGACTGTGGTGGTGATCACTCGAATCTAAACATGCAATAAAATTATACACACAGAGAGATTCATGCATGTAAAACTGATGCAATCTGAATAAAAGTGGTATCGTTATCAGTTTCCTAGTTGTGATGTTATACTATAGTTATCCAAAATTTTATCATTGGAGGAAACTGGGCAAAGGTAATATTATTTTTTTCAACTTCATATAAATCTATAATTATCTCAAAATAATTTTTTTAAAAAATAGCAGCCAGGCATGGTGGTTCACACCTGTAGTCCCAGCTCCTTGGGAGGCTGAAGCAAGAAAATCACTCAAGCCCACAAATTCAAAACCAGCCCTAGAGAACCTGAGACCCCATCTCAAAAATGTAAGTAAATAAAAAGAAAAACCTATCTAAGCTAAAAAGTAATGTGAGTCATACAACTGTAAAGACATATCATAGTTGATAGCATTGGTTTTTAAATTTTCTATTTTAATTACCTGATATAACTCTTCTTATTTACATAGTTGATATGTTTGCATCATTAATACTTTTTTGATTTTACAAGCAATTTCTCTAGGGAAGATTATTTTTATCTTATTCTGTGGATTGCAGTGATTGTTAAGGAAATACTTAGTTTCAGGATAAAGTCTGCATTATTTGTAAATATTAAATTTCAAATCATAAGTCTAAAGAAGCACACATATTTTTGGAATTATGGCTTGAATAGGTTTGATGTTTCATAGAAAATAATTTCAAAATTCAAGTGTAGGAAGATAACATCATTCCCATGAAGAAAAATTAGATCTGTCCATGGTAAAGTCACATCTAACACGCCAATAATTGCCTTTTAGGGTCAGATGTTTGTCTTCCTGCCAACTTTATGTGAGAGGATGCACAGAAACCTGGGAAGGGAGAGAAGACATAGTTGGGGAGATGCCTGGAGTTGGGAAATATAAAGAAATCTCCTATAGTTTAGAACTAAAGGAAATCTTTACTTTCTGTTCCCAACTCTGAATGTTCTTCCCTCTTCCCTGAGTATTATTTTTCCTTTTCTAATAAATTTTTAGAAGACATGGGCTGGGGATGTGGCTCAAGTGGTAGCACGCTCGCCTGGCATGCGTGCGGCCCGGGTTCCATCCTCAGCACCACATACCAACAAAGATGTTGTGTCCGCCGAGAACTAAAATATATATATATATATATATATATATATATATATATATATATATATATTTAAAAAAATTTTTAGAAGACATAATTAAAGGTATAATTATATTGATTTAGAATATGCCTTATTTTGTTGAGATGACGGATTTGAGCCAAATCATCTTCTTTTTGGTCTGTAGAAATCCCTTTAGTTAATCTTTCTGGGATCCAAATTGGCTGCTGTTCTCTCTGTGGAAACACATAAACAGACCCCCGACTCCAAGCAATCACTGGGTCAGGACCTTTCCATTGTCCTGTTAGAATATCTTTCCAAAGTACCTTGGGCTTATGTACATTTTTTGGACACATATGCCTTTCCGCAGCACTAAGTCCTGATGAATCCAAATTTAAAAAGTTTAGAGTAAAAAGGGGTATTTTAAGTTTATCTTTGGGGAATATATACCCCTTCCCAATTCCTTCTTTTTGCTTTAATAAGTACATTTTAATAGTTTGATGCTGAGGGCCATTGCCAAGTAGGAATGACGCATCGAAATTTCCTTGCCAGCGTACCCCATGTTAAATGGACTTGCCTTGGAAATTTGCTATGACATTGCATGTGTGTTTGAGAAAGGTGACCCTGCTCAAGGACGAGGGTGGATCCAGGTTTAGGGTGTATCCTGCAGGTTTGAGGAAGCATCCCGGTTTAGGATAATTTGGGTTTAAGGCGTTCCCGGTTTAAGACAATCTGGGTTTAAAGCAGTTCCAGGTTGAAGGTTATTCCTGCTGGGAATAGGGCATTCCTGCTGCCTAAGTTCCCGTTGAGTTCTCGTGGAATTGAGAAGGTATTTGGGACGTGAATTTGGCAGCAGAACTTGGATTTCCCCAGAACGTGTGTAGAGGCCGGTGTGAGTTCGGGAATAAAGAATTGCTGTTTGAATCTACAAAGTGTGGTGGCTCGTGATCTTGTGCCCAGCCAAGACATTGGCATTTGGTGGTCCGTACGCGGAACGTCTGAAACTTGGAGGTAAGTGAAATTGCTCGCCCCTGAGGGAAGGTGAGAGAATGGGTGACCATTTCAAAAAACAATCTGTTCTTGTTTTGACTTGTTCTTATTTCAAGTTGCCTGTTCCTAGAACTCTCTCAGGCAAACTGGGGGAAATGGTTGACTCAAGGTTTGAAGTTGTTAGCCTCCGAGGAAGAGAAATTGTTAGAGGAAGGAGGCACCCCAGTAAGACCAAGAACAATTAGGGCATATGTTGATACAATACAAAAATGTAGCCCATGGCTTTTTAAAGACGAGTTATTAAGTATATCAATGGGACCATCATGGTATCCTGTAGAAGGATTTTTCTTCAACAAGAAAGAGATGGTTAGTTCTGTTTACTACAATTGTCTAAGATCTTGGTTTTTACAGACATCTGATTAATTTACAAAGCTAAAGTGTTAAAATATCAACCACTAAATATGAAATCAAGTACTCTTTACTTATTAAGTTTCATAAGGTAATATATTTAAACATTATGTGTGTTTTCATAAATTGGTAAATAGAAAAAAGTTTAATATTGCTTTGGTCTGTGTCTTTGCTGAAACAAGGTTACTAAGTGTTAAGATTCTATCAGGTGTAATTTATATACAAAGAGTATAAGAAGTTTCAGTTGGGTTTCAATGACAGCATTATAGTACCATAAAAAACATGAAATTATTTCATCTTATTAAAGTGGAGTAATTTGTCTAAATCAGAAATTTTATAAGGGTTGTTTCAGAATGTGAATTTATAAAAAGGGTTAATGATTAAAAAAAGAGATATAAAAAGATTCAAGATGTGGAAATATTTTAATATAAAAGGTTAAAGGTTAAATAAATGTTTCTAGATGAGATAATCTCTGTGTGGTAAATTAAAAAGTTGTAAAATGCCATTTAAAAAGATTTTGAGGAAACTAGACTTACTTTAAAAGCTTGAGAAAGGAAGAAAGAAGAAAAAATGTATTTGTACATGGCAGATTAAGACAAAGCTTCTCAATGGAGTAAATAAAAAAAAAAAGCCTTTAGTTGAACGGCAGCCATGTAAACTAACATTTAAGTGATTTAAACAGAATTTAAGCCTCGTTTAAAAGAGTAAAGCTGTAGGTGGTGAAAAAGTACATTTAAAAGTACAGTATAGATGATAATTGGAAGACTTTAAAAGGTTAAATTGAAGGTGGTCGAGATACCTTCATGGCGGAAAAAATGCTTTACTCATCAAACTATTAAAATGTACTTATTAAACCAAAAAGAGGGAGATGAGATAATCTTTGTGGTAAAGTAAAAAGTTGTAAAATGTCTAAATAAGTTGCAGAAGGCTTTAAAAGGTTAAATTGAAGGTGGTTAAGATGCCTTCATGATGGAGGGGAAAAAAAAACATGAAAATGGGAAGATAATAAGATAAAAGATATTTAGATAAAGAAGATTAAAAATTTGAAGTGAAAAACTCTTAAGACAGAAGTATAGAAAGTTAAAAAGAAAAAAGATAAAGAAGATGTAGAAAGATAAAAAAGATGTAGAAAGACAAGAATTTTAAACCCACAAAATAGAAAACAAAAGAAAACTAAGAGAGAAAAAAGCAACTAAGGGTAAGTATAAAAACTTAGAAGAAATCTAGAAGATAGAAATAAGATAGAAAATGGTTGAAAATGTCAAATAAAGGTATTTCAGATAGAAAATGCAAAAGACTAAGATAATTACTAGATACAGACATTCAAGATAGAAAAAGGTAGAAGAGAGAATTTTAAAGTCAAATATTGGATAAAATAGAAGAACAAGGAGATTATTAGTAATTTTTTTCAAAAAGCCCATCAACTTTAATTACTGTTGGTGCAGAAATTAGAAGTCTCAGATGAGGGTGTTAAAATTTATAGACAAGAGCCAATTAGAAAACATTATAAACTAGAAGGAAATTGGTTTAAAACCACATCAAAAAATTTAAAAGGACTAAAGTAATTCTAAAAACTAAGGCAGAATGCTTTTGAAAGACTTAAATTTAAAAGGATCTTTAAGGGGTATATATCCCCCAAAGATAAACTTAAAATAACCCTTTTTACTCTAAACTTTTTAAATTTGGATTCATCAGGACTTGGTGCTGCAGAAAGGCATATGTATACAAAAAATGTACATAAGCCTAAGGTACTTTGGAAAGATATTCTAACAGGACAATGGAAAGGTCCTGACTCAGTGATTGTCTGGAGTCGGGGTTCTGTTTTTGTGTTTCCACAGGGAGAACAGCAGCTGATTTGGATTCCAGAGACACTAACTAAAACAATTTCTACAGTTCAAAAAGAAGATAATTTGACTCAAATCCATAACAGCTGATATCCAGAGCTCCAGCTTGGCTATTCTTACATCTGCGACAGTGATTAACCAGGGTGCTTTTTTCAATATCTATTTTATTATTGCATTTTCCCACATCATAAAGTTCTATTTTATTTTTTGAGCTCATACAAACCTATGTTAATGTTTTTCTGATCAGTTTTATTTTTTGACTGTGGAGTTTTTAAACATTGCAATGGAGATTTCACCTAGGTAAAGCTACAAGGCCTTTATTGTCTTATGTGTTGTATGTTATGTGTGCACACTTCTGTTTTGTATTGTATGTCTGTATGTGTATATGTCCATATTTCATATATGAGGAGCGCTCATGAAAAAAATGGATCCGAATTTTTTTTTATTCACGTGATTTAAATGGTTTAATTTAATTTAGGTAAACAGCTGTTAAGGATTGTTTTTAAAAGTAGTTAACAGATCTGTTTGTTTACTAATTTAATTTAGGTAAACAGCTGTTAAGGATTGTTTTTAAAGGTGGTTAACAGATCTGTTTGTTTACTTTCACCTTTCCTTTTCATTATATTTAATAATTCTGTTCAGGATAATGTCTCTTTAGCATCATTGCCAGAATTTCCATCTCCATCCCAGTGCTGGTAAAGACTAAGATAAAACCAAATTACAGCTTCTATGATAGCTATCACAGTAAACTGTATAAACTGATGCATCAATGAATATAACTCAACAAGTAATGCTCAATCAAGGACTCGATTTACTTTGGGAAGAAATGGACATATTGATAGACTCTTCCACTTTGAACTTCCTGCAGAACTTGCCTGGACTATATATCAGTTGTATGCATTGTGAACTATCATTTGGTGCAGCGAATTGTGGTAGTGCTGGCATATCTTTGCTGATGGTGTCACCAGTGATGCAATTTTTCCAAAGGAGCCGTCAATTGGCTTGGTGTCATGGCATTTCTGTATCTTCCTCCCTTCTACTAGTGATGGTCTAAAATTTGGGGGCCAACAGAGGTGAGGCAAAGAACCTCACCCCCCGCCACTGGCACCAAGGCTAAATTTGGGGGCCAACAGAGGTGAGGCAAGAACCTCACCCCCCGACTGGTGCATAGGCCTATCCACAAGTATGGCTGAATGCTGGACCAGTAGTCAGTGACGGGTTGATCCGATTGCAGTGGTATCAACCTAAGACAGGAGGCTGACGCCTAAAGGTCAGTTTTCCCATGACGGGTAAGAACCATATGTTGAATTGGACAACCTACCAGGCACGGTCCTTAAGCCACATTGCTTGTTGTGTAATTAATCAGAAGGGGGGAGATGCTGAGGGCCATTGCCAAGTAGGAATGACGCATCGAAATTTCCTTGCCAGCATACCCCATGTTAAATGGACTTGCCTTGGAAATTTGCTATGACATTGCATGTGTGTTTGAAAGGTGACCCTGCTCAAGGACGAGGGTGGATCCAGGTTTAGGGTGTATCCTGCAGGTTTGAGGAAGCATCCCGGTTTAGGATAATTTGGGTTTAAGGCGTTCCCGGTTTAAGACAATCTGGGTTTAAGGCAGTTCCAGGTTGAAGGTTATTCCTGCTGGGAATAGGGCATTCCTGCTGCCTGAGTTCCCATTGAGTTCTCGTGGAATTGAGAAAGTATTTGGGACGTGAATTTGGCAGCAGAACTTGGATTTCCCCAGAACGTGTGTAGAGGCCGGTGTGAGTTCGGGAATAAAGAATTGCTGTTTGAATCTACAAAGTGTGGTGGCTCGTGATCTTGTGCCCAGCCAGACTGCGGCAGTTTGATGAGCTCTTTCAACTATGCCTTGTCCCTGTGGATTGTATGGGATTCCTGTTATATGAGTAATGCCAAATGTTGAGCAAAATTGTTTAAAAGAGGTAGAAGTATAACCAGGGGCATTATCTGTTTTTAACTGTTTTGGAACGCCCACAGTGGCAAAATTTTGTAAGCAATGAGCTACAACATCTTTAGTTTTTTCTCCAGCATGAAGGGAGCCCATCAAAAATCCAGAAGAAGTATCAACTGTAACATGCAAATATTTTAATTTTCCAAATTCTGGCAAGTGTGTGACGTCCATCTGCCAAATATGGTTAGGTATCAGTCCTCTAGGATTGACTCCAAGATTAACTTGTGGTAAAAAGGTCACACAATTTTGACATTGTTTATTATTTGTCTAGCTTGTTCCTTAGTTATTTTAAAACACTTTTTTAAAGTATTAGCATTGACATGGAACTTTTTATGAAAATTTGGGTATATATTCCCCAAAGATAAACTTAAAATATCCCTTTTTACTCTAAACTTTTTAAATTTGGATTCATCAGGGCTTAGTGCTGCGGAAAGGCATATGTGTCCAAAAAATGTACATAAGCCCAAGCTACTTTGGAAAGATATTCTAACAGGACAATGGAAAGGTCCTGACCCAGTGATTGCCTGGAGTCGGAGATCTGTTTATGTGTTTCCACAGGGAGAACAGCAGCCGATTTGGATTCCAGAAAGATTAACTAAAGCGATTTCTACAGACCAAAAAGATGATGATTTGGCTCAAATACATAACAGCTGATATCCAGAATTCCAGTTTGGCTATTCTTACATCTGCAACAGAACCAGGATGCTTTTTTTAATATCTATTTTATTATTGCCCTTTCCCACATCAT
Source organism: Urocitellus parryii (assembly GCF_045843805.1). Taxonomy (NCBI): domain Eukaryota; kingdom Metazoa; phylum Chordata; class Mammalia; order Rodentia; family Sciuridae; genus Urocitellus; species Urocitellus parryii. The sequence continues at coordinate 20,254,821 of NC_135543.1, forward strand.
AAAGTTCTATTTTGTTTTTTGAGCTCATACAGACCTAGGTTAATGTTTTGCTGATCAGTTTTATTTTTTGACTATAGAGTTTTTAAACATTGCAATGGAGATTTCACCTGTAAAAAGTTATAAGGCCTTTACTATTATGTTGTGTGTTATATGTATTATGTGTGCACACTTGTGTTTTTTGTTATATGTTTGAATGTAAGTATGTCCATATATCATATGATGAGCGCTCATGAAAAAATGGATCCAAATTTTTTTTATTCACGTGATTTAAATGGTTTAATTTAAATTGGGTAAACAATTGTTGAGGATTGTTTTAATATGTGAACAAAAAAGGAGGTTAACAGATCTGTTTGTTTACTTTCACCTTTCCTTTTAGTTATATTTAATAATTCTCTTCAAGACAATGTAAATTGTTAAGAAAATTGTTTTCTTTTAGTGCCTTCTGGAATGTTACATAATTTTTTCTTTAGCCATTATTGCCAGAATTCCTATCTTCATCCCAGTGCCGATGAAGACAAAGATAAAACCAATCTACAGCTTCTGCAATAGCCATCACTGAACTGCTTGCAGAACTTGCCTGGACTATGTATCACTTGTATGCATTGTGAACTCACCTGTATACATTGTGAACTATCCGTTGGTGCAGAGACTTGTGGTAGTGTTGGGGTATTTTTGCTGATGATGTCATCGGTGGTATAATTTTTCCAAAAGGAGCCATCAATTGGTTTGGTATATCTTCCTCCCTTCTGCTTGTCATGATCGCTCAGCTAAAATTTGGGGGCCAATAGAGGTGAGGCAAAGAACCTCACGCCCCCCCGCTGGTACAAAGACCTCTCCACAGGTTTGGCTGTATACTGGACCGGTAGTCAGTGACGGGTAAGATCTAATTGCAATGGTACCAACCTAAGACAGGAAGCTGACGCCTTGAGGTCAGCTCATCCGATAATGGGTAAAGACCATATGTACTATTGGACAACCTAAGGCAGGCACGGTCCCTAAGCCACATGCTTGTTGTTTAAACAGAGAGGGGGAGATGTTGAGAGCCACAGCCGAAGCGGCCCCAGCAAATTTTCAGACTGCCAGCTGATGATTGGCTCACAGCGGCCCCAGCAACATCTAGCTGAGTGGCTCCTCTGCGTTGATGCTCATTGGAGATGCTCATTGAGCTGTTTCCCCGCCCTTTCAGACTGCCAGCTGATGATTGGCTCACAGCAGCCCCAGCAACATCTAGCTGATTGGCTCCTCTGCGGTGATGCTCATTGGGCTGTTTCCCTGCCCTTTCAGACCACGGAGCTGCTCATTGGGGGACTATTTTGGCTCCGCCCACGCGACCCAGCCAATCGGCCTCAAGAGCAGGAGGATGTGGGAGGTGGAGAGGCTTGTGGTTGTGAGAGAGGCTTGTGGGAAGCCGGTGGTGGCAGTTGGGCTCTGAAGGTTTTCCTGAGGAGCTGTTTTGTTTGGCGTGTGTGGTTTCTTTTGACAAGTGGCTCCTGAATTGTGCCCAGCCAGGCTGCGGCAAGATGCCACTTTAACTATCTTCCAATTTATACTCTTAGAAGAAAGTGAGCCTTTTTAACCACTAACTCCATAAACACACATATCACTGAACTACACATTTTAATATAATATATAGTCATCCTTTGGTATCCTCTGTAGTTTCAGGATAACCTCCCTCTAATCCATAGATGTATTCAAGTTCCTTTTATGAAATGGCATAGTATTTGCATATAGCTTATACACATCCTCCAATATACTTTAAATCATCTCTAGTTTGTGATAACACAATATAAAACTATGTAAATAGTTGTTATACTGCATTACTTAGGGGATAATGGCTAGTACTAACACTGTTTTTCCAGTATTCTTAATCCAAGTTTGGTTTAATTTTTCGATACATGTGGTTATGAACTGCCAGCTGCATATTCCTTTGAAATAAGAAATTACATCTATTATCAATGAAAATGAAGTTCACCTGAAATGTCTTTTACATTTTGACAAATGATTCAATTACAGTGGTACAAATTTATAAAGTAGTAAAAGCAATCGCATTGAATCAAATGCACATTTTTGCCAAAAAAAAACTAAGTATTTAAAATCAGTATTTGACCTGGCTAAAGCCAGCTCCTATTATCATCATCATAGAATGAACTACAATACAAGTCTAGGGTTTCATCCAAAACTATTATTATTTTTTAATGTAATAGCCAAGCATGGTGGAGCATGCCTGTTATCCCAGTGTCTCAGGAGGCTGAGGTAGGAGGACCACAAATTCAAAGCCAGTCTCAGCAACTTAGTGAGACCCTGTCTCCAAAAATAAATAAATAAATAAAAGGAGTGGGGGGCTGGGATGTGCCCCTGGTTTAATCCCCAGTGCAAAAACCAAAAGCAAAAAAAGTAATAGTCAACATTTTAATTTGTTGTTTTAGATTTGTGGTTTTTTTTGTTTGTTTGTTTTTTGGTACCAGGGGTTGAACTCATCCACTGAGCCTACTTTGCATTTTATTTATAGACAGGGTTTCACTGAGTTGCTTAGTTCCTTCTTTTGCTGAGGCTTGCTTTGAACTCTTGATCCTCTTGCCTCAGCCTCCTGAGTAGCTGGGATTACAGGCATGTGCCACTGTGCCCAGCTACATTTTAAATTTTGACATTAAGGCTGGGGTGGTGGCTCAGTGGTAGAGTGCTTTCCTAGCATGTGTGAGGCACTGAGTTCCATTCTCAGCACTACATATAAATAAATAAATAAATGTGCATCATCGATTTTTTTAATTTTGACATTAAAATGTAAAGGAAAATAATTTCTCAGAACTTTCAGATACTAGACTATATATATATCTGTAGATGCTATATTGTACATCTTCAGTACTACAAAATACTTAGGTTCAAGAGATGCAATTATCTTACTTATTTGTACAAATAAAATCTTAAGATTTTTTTCAGTCATATGATTTTTTAGAATTAGCTTTGATTTAAGATTCATAGATTTGGGGGCTGGGGATGTGGCTCAGGTGGTAGCGCGCTCGCCTGGCATGCGTGCGGCCCAGGTTCGATCCTCAGCACCACATACCAACAAAGATGTTGTGTCCGCCGAGAACTAAAAAATAAATATTAGGAGGATCCAACATGGCAGCCGGCGAGGAAGCAGCGACTCCAACGTCTCCACTTTAACGGGATATGAAAGACTCATCGAAACAGCTGCAGCCTAGCTACGGAGGAACTTCTAGCATAACTTCCTTAAGAGGAGAGCTGCCGTGAACTGGTAGGTTTACTCGAAGTGACAGGTTGCCCCAGAGAAGTGGATCTTGGAAGGCCATGCGGGCACAGAGGTCTAGTCCCCCAACCATCAGCCGCTCCGGCAGGCAGCTCCCCCTGGAGGCCTAGCTCTCGCCCTGGGAGAAGCGGCCCCACCCGCCCGCTTCCTAACCAGGCGGCCACAGCTACTCGGCGATAAAGGTGCCCACGTGGCGGGTGCAGAAGTTAAGTCCTGCAGACGCCAGCCACCTTTGCAACCCCCGGGAACCCTGAGTGGCTTGGCCCGCCCCGCCCGAACCGGCAGTCATCCGCCATACGGGCTCCCCCGGGAGGCCTAGCTCTCGCCCTGGGAGAAGCGGCCCCACCCGCCCGGTTTCTAACCAGGTGGCCTCAGCTACCTGGAGATAAAGGTGCCCCCGTGGCGGGTGCAGAAGTTAAGTCCTGCAGACGCCAGCCACCTTTGCAACCCGCGGGATCCCTGAGCGGCTTGGCCCGCCCCGCCCGAACCGGCAGTCCTCCGACATACAGGCTCCCCCGGGAGGCCTAGCTCTCGCCCTGGGAGAAGCGGCCCCACCCGCCCGGTTTCTAACCAGGTGGCCTCAGCTACCTGGAGATAAAGGTGCCCCCGTGGCGGGTGCAGAAGTTAAGTCCTGCAGACGCCAGCCACCTTTGCAACCCGCGGGATCCCTGAGCGGCTTGGCCCGCCCCGCCCGAACCGGCAGTCCTCCGACATACAGGCTCCCCCGGGAGGCCTAGCTCTCACCCTGGGAAAAGCGGCCCCACCCACCCGGTTCCTAACCAGGCAGCCACAGCTACTCGGCAATAAAGGTGCCCACGTGGCGGGTGCAGAAGTTAAGTCCTGCAGACGCCAGCCGCCTTTGCAACCCGCGGGAACCCTGAGCGGCTTGGCCCGCCCCGCCTGAACCGGCGGCGGCGGGTGCAGAAGTTAAGTCCTGCAGACGCCAACCGCCTTTGCAACCCGCGGGATCCCTGAGCGGCTTGGCCCGCCCCGCCCGAACCGGCAGTCCTCCACCATACGGGCTCCCCCGGGAGGCCTAGCTCTCGCCCAGGGAGAAGCGGCCCCACCCGCCCGGTTCCTAACCAGGCGGCCACAGCTACTCGACAATAAAGGTGCCCACGTGGCGGGTGCAGAAGTTAAGTCCTGCAGACGCCAGCCACCTTTGCAACTTGCGGGAACCCTGAGCGGCTTGGCCCGCCCCGCCCGAACCGGCGGCGGGTGCAGAAGTTAAGTCCTGCAGACGCCAACCGCCTTTGCAACCAGCGGGATCCCTGAGCGGCTTGGCCCGCCCCGCCCGAACCGGCAGCGGGTGCAGAAGTTAAGTCCTGCAGACGCCAGCCACCTTTGCAACCCGCGGGATCCCGGAGCAGCTTGGCCCGCCCCGCCTGAACCGGCAGTCCTCCACCATCCGGGCTCCCCCGGGAGGCCCAGCTCTCGCCCTGGGAGAAGCGGCCCCACCCGCCCGGGTCCCAACCACGCGACCGCAGCTACTCGGGGATAAAGGTGCCCCCGCAGCGGGTGCAGGAGTTAAGTCCTGCTGATACCAGCCGCGTTTGCAAGCCGCCGGCACCCAGTGCGGCTTGGCCCGCCCCGCCTGAACCGGCAGTCGGCCTCCACCATCCGGGCTCCCCCGGGAGGCCTAGCTCTCGCTCCGGGAGCAGCCCCCTGCAAGCTAGGCGAAACTTCGACCCATCGGGAGGTTAGGCCCAGCAACCTGCGGAGTGATAGAGGTGCCCCTCGTGCCTGCTGGGTAGGCGGACCTTTGACCGACCAGCAGAGCAGACCTAGGGCCTGCCAGCGTGGTAGACGGATCACACCAATTGGAGGAGGATCACAGCCACTACATGCCCTGCAAGGGTGATTATTCAACTATACAAGAGCAATATAAATAAATAGAGGGAAAATTTCAAAACACAACAGTTTCACCAAGCAGAAAGAAACGCCAGCAGTATGAAAAGACAAGGAAAGAAAGGACCACAGGCAATGCAGGTCAACTCAACTTCAGAAGAGGTAATAGGTGCAACAGATGGAATGTCAGATAGAGAGATCAGGATATACATGCTTCAGATGATCTGGAGTCTCAAGGAAGACATGAGACAGCAAAATCAGATAATGAAAGATCACATTGACAAATCCAGGAAGTAAAAGATCAATTTCACAGGGAGATAGAGGAAATAAAAAACAAACAAATAGAAATACTAGAAATGCAGGAAAAAATAAACCAACTTAAAAACTCAATTGAGAATACTACCAGCAGAGTAGATCACTTAGAAGAGAGAACATCAGACAATGAAGACAAAGTATTTCAACTGGAAAAGAACATAGACAGCTCAGCAAGTCTGCTAAGAAACCATGAACAGAACATCCAAGAAATATGGGACAATATCAAAAGACCAAATTTAAGAGTCATTGGGATACAGGAAGGCACAGAGCTCCAAACCAGAGGAATACACAGCCTATTCAATGAAATAATACGAGAAAACTTCCCAGACTTGAAGAATGAGACAGAATCCCAAATCCTAGAAGCCTACAGGACGCCGAATGTACAAAACCATAAGAGATCCACACCTAGACACATTATAGTGAAGATGTCCAACATACAGAATAAGGAAAGAATTTTAAAAGCTACAAGGGAAAGGAAGCAGATTACATTTAGGGGTAAACCAATCAGGATAACAGCTGATCTCTCAACACAGACTCTGAAAGCTAGAAGATCCTGGAATAACATATTTCAAACACTGAAAGAAAATGGGTTCCAACCAAGAATCGTGTATCCGGCAAAATTAAGCTTCAGGTTAGAAGATGAAATTAAAACCTTCCATGATAAACAAAAGTTAAAAGAATTCGCAGCTAGAAAACCATCTCTTCAAAAAATCCTTGGCAAAACATTGCAGGAAGAGGAAATGGAAAATAACATTGAAAACCAACAATGGGAGGTAGGACAGTAAAGGGGGGGAAGTAGTCAAAGAGGATAACAAATCAGGTTTAGTAACATCAACAAACAAATATGGATAGAAGTACAAACCATATCTCAATAATAACCCTAAATGTCAATGGCTTAAACTCACCAATTAAGAGACACAGGCTAGTAGAATGGATCACAAAACAAGACCCAACGATATGCTGTCTACAGGAGACGCATCTGATAGAAAAAGATATCCATAGACTGAAGGTGAAAGGTTGGGAAAAATCATACCACTCATATGGACAGCGGAAACAAGCAGGCGTGTCCATACTCATATCTAATAAAATAGATTTCAAGCCAAAGCTAATCAAAAGGGATAAAGAAGGACACTTCATACTGCTCAAGGGAACCATAAACCAACAAGACATAACAATCATAAATATATATGCCCCAAATAATGGTGCAGCGGTGTTCATCAAGCAAACTCTTCTCAAGTTCAAGAGTCTGATAGACCACCATACAATCATCATGGGAGACTTCAACACACCTCTCTCACCACTGGACAGATCTTCCAAACAAAAGTTAAACAAGGAAACTATAGAACTCAACAACACAATTAATAACCTAGACTTAATTGACATATATAGACTTTACCACCCAACATCAAGTAGTTACACTTTTTTTTCAGCAGCACATGGAACCTTCTCAAAAATAGACCATATATTATGTCACAGGGCAACTCTTAGACAATATAAAGGGGTAGAGATAATACCATGCATCTTATCTGATCATAATGGAATGAAACTGAAAATCAATGATAAAAGAAGAAAGGAAAAATCAAGCATCACTTGGAGAATGAACAACAGGTTGCTGAGTGACATATGGGTTATTGAAGACATCAAGGAGGAAATTAAAAAATTCCTAGAGTTAAATGAAAACACGGACACAACATATCGGAATCTATGGGACACATTGAAAGCAGTCCTAAGAGGAAAATTCATTGCTTGGAGTTCATTCCTCAAAAAAAGAAAAAACCAACAAATAAATGATCTCATACTTCATCTCAAAATCCTAGAAAAAGAGGAGCAAAACAACAGCAAAAGAAGTAGAAGGCAAGAAATAATCAAAATCAGAGCTGAAATTAATGAAATTGAAACAAAAGAAACAATTGAAAAAATTGACAAAACTAAAAGCTGGTTCTTTGAAAAAATAAATAAAATTGACAGACCCTTAGCCATGCTAACGAAGAGAAGAAGAGAGAGAACCCAGATTACTAGCATACGGGATGAAAAAGGCAATATCACAACAGACACTTCAGAAATACAGAAGATAATCAGAGACTATTTTGAAGCCTTATACTCCAATAAAATAGAAGATAGTGAAGGCATAGATAAATTCCTTAAGTCTTACGATCTGCCCAGATTGAACCAGGAGGATATAGACAACCTAAACAGACCAATAACAATAGAAGAAATAGAAGAAACCATCAAAAGACTACCAACTAAGAAAAGCCCAGGACCGGATGGGTATACAGCAGAGTTTTACGAAACCTTTAAAGAGGAACTAACACCAATACTTTTCAAGCTATTTCAGGAAATAGAAAAAGAGGGAGAACTTCCAAATTCATTCTACGAGGCCAACATCACCCTGATTCCGAAACCAGACAAAGACACTTCAAAGAAAGAAAACTACAGACCAATATCTCTAATGAACCTTGACGCAAAAATCCTCAATAAAATTCTGGCGAACCGGATTCAAATACATATCAAAAAAATTATACACCATGATCAAGTAGGATTCATCCATGGGATGCAAGGCTGGTTCAATATACGGAAATCAATAAATGTTATCCACCACATCAATAGACTAAAAAATAAGAACCATATGATAGTCTCGATAGACGCAGAAAAAGCATTCGACAAAGTACAGCATCCCTTTATGTTCAAAACTCTACAAAAATTAGGGATAACAGGATCATACCTCAACATTGTAAAAGCAATATATGATAAGCCACAGGCCAGCATCATTCTGAATGGAGAAAAATTGAAGGCATTCCCTCTAAGATCTGGTACAAGACAGGGTTGCCCTCTCTCACCACTTCTGTTCAACATAGTCCTCGAAACACTGGCAAGAGCAATTAGACAGACGAAAGAAATTAAAGGGATAAAAATTGGAAAAGAAGAACTTAAATTATCACTATTTGCAGATGATATGATTCTATACCTAGCAGACCCAAAAGGGTCTACAGAGAAGCTATTAGAGCTAATAAATGAATTCAGCAAAGTGGCAGGATATAAGATCAACACGCATAAATCAAAGGCATTCCTGTATATCAGCGACAAATCCTCTGAAACGGAAATGAGGACAACTACTCCATTCACAATATCCCCCAAAAAAATAAAATACTTGGGAATCAACCTAACAAAAGAGGTGAAAGATTTATACAATGAAAATTACAAAACCCTAAAGAAAGACATAGAAGAAGACCTTAGAAGATGGAAAAATATACCCTGCTCATGGATAGGCAGATCCAACATCATCAAAATGGCAATATTACCAAAAGTTCTCTATAAGTTCAATGCAATGCCAATCAAAATCCCAGCTGCATTTCTTGTAGAAATAGATAAAAGAATCATGAAATTCATATGGAATAATAAAAGACCCAGAATAGCAAAAACAATACTAAGCAGGAAGTGTGAATCAGGCGGTATAGCGATACCAGACTTCAAACTATACTACAGAGCAATAGTAACAAAAACAGCATGGTACTGGTACCAAAACAGGCGGGTGGACCAATGGTACAGAATAGAGGACACAGTAACCAATCCACAAAACTACAACTATCTTATATTTGATAAAGGGGCTAAAAGCATGCAATGGAGGAAGGATAGCATCTTCAACAAATGGTGCTGGGAAAACTGGAAATCCATTTGCATCAAAATGAATCTGAATCCCTATCTCTCGCCTTGCACAAAAGTTAACTCAAAATGGATCAAGGAGCTTGATATTAAATCAGAGACACGGCATCTGATAGAAGAAAAAGTTGGTTATGATCTACATACTGTGGGAGCAGGCTCCAAATTCCTCAATAGGACACCCATAGCGCAAGAGTTAACAACTAGAATCAACAAATGGGACTTACTCAAACTAAAAAGTTTTTTCTCAGCAAAAGAAACAATAAGAGAGATAAACAGGGAGCCTACATCCTGGGAACAAATCTTTACTCCACACACTTCAGATAGAGCCCTAATAACCAGAATATATAAAGAACTCAAAAAATTAGACAATAAGACAACAAGTAACCCAATCAATAAATGGGCAAAGGACCTGAACAGACACTTCTCAGAAGAGGACATACAATCAATCAATAAGTACATGAAAAAATGCTCACCATCGCTAGCAGTCAGAGAAATGCAAATCAAAACTACCCTAAGATACCATCTCACTCCAGTAAGATTGGCAGCCATTAGGAAGTCAAACAACAATAAGTGCTGGAGAGGATGTGGGGAAAAGGGCACTCTTGTTCATTGCTGGTGGGACTGCAAATTGGTGCAGCCAATTTGGAAAGCAGTATGGAGATTTCTTGGAAAGCTGGGAATGGAACCACCATTTGACCCAGCTATTCCCCTTCTCGGTCTATTCCCTAAAGACCTAATAAGAGCATGCTACAGGGACACTGCTACATCGATGTTCATAGCAGCACAATTCACAATAGCAAGATTGTGGAATCAGCCTAGATGCCCTTCAATAGATGAATGGATTAAAAAATGTGGCATTTATACACAATGGAGTATTACTCTGCATTTAAAAATGACAAAATCATAGAATTTGGAGGGAAATGGATGGCATTAGAGCAGATTATGCTAAGTGAAGCTAGTCAATCTTTAAAAAACAAATACCAAATGACTCCTCTGATATAAGGGGAGGAAACAAGGACAGGGTAGGGACGAAGAGCTTGAGACGAAGATTTTCATTAACAGGGTTGAGAGGTGGGAGGGAAAGGAAACGAGAAGGGGAATCGCATGGAAATGGAAGGCGATCCTCAGGGTTATACAAAATGACATATAAGAGGAAAGGAGGGGTAAGACAAGATAATTCAAATGGAAGAAGTGATTTACAGTAGAAGGGGTAGAGAGAGAAAAGGGGAGGGGAGGGGAGGGGAGGGGAGGGGGGATAGTAGAGAATAGGACAGACAGCAGAATACATCAGACACTAGAAAGGCAATATGTCAATCAATGGAAGGGTAACTGATGTGATACAGCAATCTGTATACGGGATAAAATTGGGAGTTCATAACTCATTTGAATCAAACTGTGAAATATGATGTATGAGGAACTATGTAATGTTTTGAACGACCAACAATAAAAAAAAATAAAAAATAAATAAAAAATAAATATTAAAATTAAAAAAAAAAAAGATTCATAGATTTGCCAAATCAGAAACTTCTTGATCTGCAACTACTGAAACTGGCAGTTTGCAATAAATCATTATGATAATATAATAAATTCAATTCTTAAATTTTATCCTTGCTTTGAAAGAGGTGCTTTGGGATTTAACTGGTCAGAACAAACAATGTTTTTCACCAACACTTTCTTCATATGCTCTTTTCCTTATGATGAAGATAATTTATGATTATATGACTACCAATGGCCATAATAATGATGTATAACAATCACAAAATATTGGGCTCAGAATAATAACCTTATTTACCTCTTAAATCTTTGGGTCAGTGATTTATGTGGGACCAGCTGGGCTCCCTCACATGCCTGGCAACTGCTCCTGGATTGCCTGAGAAAGGGTGGTGAGTACTACAACCATTGGGGTGACTTATCTTTGCATCAAGATTCTCATTCCACAGTAGCATAGCCTGGTGTGTTCTCACGAAGTAGCTAGGGAGGAAAAGGTAAGTGCTGTTTCAAGTCTGAAGTCCTACGGCAAAATCATTCCAATAAGCAAAGAAATAGAATTTACTCTTTTAGTAAAATTATAAAGTCATATGTTTGTAAAAGGGTACAAATACAAAGAGAAGTGAAGAATTGAGAGTATCAATGCAATTCATCTACCATATTTCACTCTCTGGCCTATAATCACAATTCCTTCAACATATAAAACACACTCAATCCTAAGACCCTAGAATATCAATCTTCAAGTCTAGGCTTTCACAGTGCATGTCAGGTTCAGATGCAGTTCCTCTTGAACTATAGACAGTGAAGCCCCCCGCCTCAGTGCACACACACACACAATCTAAAATGATAAATAAGGAACCAGCATACTTTGGAAATGGGAAAGAATGGGAACTGCATAGTCACTGGTTCCTAACAGTTCTGATAACCCAGCACTGAGAGCTGCTTCAATTCAATTCTTCATAGCTTTTGGTTATACTGAAATGTTCTCCTTTTCCCTTCACCCTCATCTGTTTTTTATGAAGAAGTGATTGTTATCTTAGTAACTTTCTCATGCTGCTTCTTAAGCCAAAGAAAACCTGGGGCCCAGAGACATTTTTATAGCTTGAACTATCTTTTAGTACAGGCACATGGTGTTGTTTTTTTTTTTTTTTTATTGTTGGTCGTTCAAAACATTACATAGTTCTTAATATATCATATTTCACAGTTTGATTCAAGTGGGGCACATGGTGTTTTGAACTATGCTGCTGCCTTTAAAACTGTTGAGCTTTCTCTACCACACAGCAAAGCCACACCTGCAATGGGTATCAACATGCTTTCCTGGACTTTTGCTATTACCTTCGGTTAAGGCTTCTGTAGGACCACACCCTTAAGCTTTGTCCACTTCAGACCTATGCAGAACTGTAACTCCTGAAAGCTTAACAAAATATCTGATAGTCACAGTCTTGATTTGATGTTTGACTTTTGCTAATTTGAGAATGTAGAGAAAAGATGACAATTTTACTTTCCTGGCTATTTAATTTGTGCTTATGAACTGGTATGCTTAATAAATAAATAAATAAATAAATAATTCTCTAATTCTATGCAGCTACATTCCACCAGGTGGCACTCTGTACATGTTGCCTGGAGAGAGCCTAGGCCTAAGCCAAATGTTATTAGGTACGTTGTGTTTTCCAGGGAACCACAAGGCAGCTGTTCTGCCAAATGTTTCATAACTTCTTAGAGAAATTTCCTCATCACTATTCCAACCTTTATTGACAGTATTCTCAACTCCCTGATGCCCTAAAGCCTAAATACCACATATTTTCTGTCCTTGTTGTGCAGCCCCGCACTTCCATGTGCCAACCTTTGTAGCAGTTAATCTATTACTGAAATAATGCTACAAAATCATACTTTTTTTTGGTGACGCATAGATATTTGTTTCATTGCAACTGATCTAGTACACTTTATTGGTATTTATATTAACTGTTAATCTTTCCCTGTTCAATAATTTGAAAACTGTTAATAAATGTAAATAAAATTAAGATTTTACAATTGTTAGTTCAACATTTTTTCTTTGGAAAAATAATCACAACTTTATACTTTGATGAAATCACAGCAGAAAGATCATGAGATTTAATTTCACTGATTTTTTTGGTACTGGAGATTGAACCCAGGGTTGCTTAACCATTAAACCCCATCCCCAGTCCTTTTTATTTTTTGAGACAGAGTCCCACTAAGTTGCTTAGGGCCTCATTAAATTGTTGAGGCTGCTCTCCAACTTTTGATCCTCCTGTCTCAGCTTCCCAATCGCTGGGATTATATGTGTGTACCATTGCACCTGACTCATATGAGATTTCTATAAGATAATATCTAGAATGCTTAGCTATCATTTGGAAATGGATATTCAGATATTAATAAATCTGAACGTGAAGTTTGTTAATACTGAAATCATTAACAGCAGTTATGATGGCAACTTACATGATCACATAATTTCATGTACAGTTTCATGGAATATCACACATGATGCTAAAATACATACTTGATTATTTGGCCATCTAAAACCAAACAACTGAATTTGGTTGAACACCAAGATTAGAGCTGAACACCTCAGTAAACATGTACAGATCCCAGGAGTACATGCTTCCTTTTCACTGCCAGGGTATTACATCAAAAAACAGAAAACTGAACAGGAATGCTATAATATGGCTATTTGATATGTATCCAAATAAGTGGTTTAGATAAATCAACTGCAAAATCAATTTTATTACGAATTTGTGATTTCAAACAAAAATTAGTATTATGAAACAACCACTTTTAAAAATGCAGTAATTTCACATTGGGGTTGTGCTCAATGCTAGACCACTCACCTAGCACATGCAAGGCCATAGGTTTGAACCTCAGCACCACATAAAAATAAAGGTATTGTGTCCACCTACAACTAAAAAATACTTTTTAAATGCAGTAATTTCGTTATATATATACACACATACTATAAATATATGCAAACACATGTTTGATAGATTCTGTGTACCGGTTATTCACCTCCATTCTACACTGCTTCTAATTGAAAAGTTCAAAAAATGCTGGACTTTCTTACTACTTGATTGTAGGAGGCCAACCTTGCACAAGACTGAGTCACTCCCCAGCTGGGTGACTGAGGCCTCGGGCAGCAGCCATGCCACTAGATGCCCCACTCTTCTTGGGTTTGAGGGATGGTGTCTTCCTGCCAGGCATGTCTTCCTACAAGGGGTAATAGCGCCCATGGGTGGAGCTATGCTTGCCTGTTTCTTTGTACTATACCCCTTGCCCTGTTTGGGATAGAATGTTCCATGAAAACACCTTTTGTGTGTCCCCTTATCTGTGCCCTTGGGTGTGGCCTACCTAGATGTCAGTCAACCTGCTGAGAGTGGACATGTGAAGCTTAGACTCAGCCCCCTGAAACCTGACCCCTTGCCTCATTTGAAGAGCTTCTGCTCAATAAAAGGAATCAGCACCTGAGGGTTCCCTTTTTTCTCTTCCCATGGACCCTTAAGGTCAGAGGAATCATCACAGCAACCAAAAAGAAAAAGGTATTTCTCTCTTGTATGGTTATTTCGCTCAGCCCAGTTAGCCCAGCTCACCTGGAGTGACTTCTGAGTGTTTTAGTCATGAACAAAACCTGGCACTTGATGTTTTATGTCTTGGCTTGGGTAGTTACATAGTTGTTGCTTAACTTATTAACACATCCATTTATGTTTATGCACTTTTCATTATACAGATTTTATAAGCTTTTTAACACTAAAAAAATCTACATCTGATGAAAGACCAAGAAAGACCTAAATTCTAATCATGATTAAAAAAAAATCTAAACCAAGACATATAAATATATACACATACACATACATACACAGAGCTCCAAAGATAAAAGAGAATATGTTAGATCAGTTCTAAATTCATGGTTATAAAGACTATTTTAGAAAGTGAAAAGAACTGTACTTAGAATGTCTGAGATGTCACCAAAAAAAAGATAAGCCCTCTCAAGATAAATATTTGAGCAAACATTGATTATATAAAACACTAACAATATTCTAATCTGGAGATTAAAGAACTAGAGGAATTTGATTAAAGAACTTCAACATCTTTATATTGTTTGAGATCACCATAGAAACTTACGATTTGTTTTATGTTCAAGCAAGGTATATTTTTAAGGGTAATCAAAAAGGACTTGTAATAGAATGTTCACATTTCAAATAAATAGAAAATATATAGTAAATGGAAAACTCAACCAATCAAAAATGAAGACAAGAGGTAGGAAAAGCATAGCACAGACAAAGATTGCGTGGATCCATCATAGGGCATGAGTAGAATGGAGGAACTCTGGATAGGGAGTGTGGGGAGGGGAGAGGGCATGGAGGTAGGAAAGCTGGTGGAATGAGATGAACATCATTACCCTAGGCACAGGCATGACTGCATGAATGGTGTGACTCTACATCACATACAACCAGAGAAATAAAAAGGTGTGCTCCATCTGTGTAAAATGAATCGAAATACATTCTACTCTTATGTGTAATTAGAACAAATTTTTAAAAAGAAAAAGCATGAAATAAGACAGCAAAAGTAAATCCAAACTTTGTCACTCTGGTGGAACAGACACTAAGAGATCTCAATACAAAACACTATATTCTGGGGAAAACAGACTTTTAAACTCATTGCTTGTTTGTCTTATATAGGAAATCCAGGCCTAACCCCTCTTGAGTCAACTCAGGAAGACAAAACAAAACAAAAAAGGAGCTGAAACAAAAGCAGGAAAGGAGCAGGAAGCACCAAGCACCAGGCAAGGAGGAGGTTTCAAAGGTAGAATTTGCCCTGAAGATAAATGCTGATGGCAGCCTGGCCTTAACTTCTAGAGAACAGTAGCTAAGTCTAGGGAGCTGACACTGAGACAGCAGCATTCTGACAGGACCCCTGAAGGGGGCGGAAGCGGTGCCAAGGGGCAGAGGTTCTTACCACATGGCAACAAATGCAAATCACTAGCTGAAAGAAAGCATCCACCATGTAGGTTTTCTGACTTTCCATAGATTAAACTAAGCCACATACTCAAGCTTATAAAGCCTTCAAATAATCAGAAATGGAACACAACATATTTGAGATTTTAAAAACATCAGAAAAGAATTTGTTACTGAATTCAGAGACCTGAATCTGGGGTACCAACTAACTGGATTTGGTTGCCCACCTGCACCAAGATGAAGAAAACAATAACAAAAAGGAAAAAATAAATTGCAGTTTAGTCCAAACTGGGAAGACAGCTAATCTGTCTTCATTGTTCCTCCAACCCACAAAAACATCACATTTTAAAGGAGGGACCATGTATGGAGAACAAAAGCCAAGAAAAAGATTTATGTAGATTCATCCAGGCTCTGCTAGCAGACAGGATGCGTCCTTTAAGGGCCAGGACTTTGGGGAGGCTTTGGGCAGTTTCAGTTTCCATTCTCAGCATGAAATGATTGCCCATAGGAAGCTGGGATGGAGAAAATAAAAGACAGATTAGCAAGACAATGGATGGGCGGAGGAAAACAAAACATAAAAACCAATCTGAGGCTTATTTTAAATTTTCTAATTTTAAATGGTCCCCATTAACAGATTTACTTACAAGAAACTGTAAATGAATAAACAAGATTAAAAAAGAAAAATATTAATGAAATTAAAGTCATCACTAATGTTTTAAATAGTGACATGCTACCGAAAAACAAATTAGTGAAGAGGAAGACAACTGATGAAATCATTCAAAATGCAGCAAAGAGGAACAAGAAAATGAAAAATAGGAGAAATTATGTAACATGAAGGACTGAGTAAGAAAATCCATCCTTTTTGCAATCAGCGTCCTAGAATAGAGGAGAATCAGTATTTGAAGAGCTAGTGGCTGAGAATACTACAGAATATGAATTGAAAAATACAGGAAGCCAGAATTTACCAAAAATAAAAAGAAATTAAAGTTCCAAACCTAGTAAGTCTATAACATGGGGGTGGGGGTAGGGGGTAATTTTAAAAGCAGAGAGAAAAGGTAACCTAACAACCTGATTTTGAGACCCAAAGACATTGAAAGACTAAGTTAAGGATATAAAATAAGTAGCAGAACTGATTACAACTCCTTAAAATTTTACTCCAGAAATTGTACTTTTGATACTTGATTCGATTTACGTATCTATACTGACTGCCTAATTCTGGCTTCACTTTTAACAACTATTTCATCTTCAGTTTTAAACTGGCCCAAGGACATCATTATCCAAAGCACATGTATGAAGACTCAAATTGGGTGTCAACATACTTTATATATGAACAGATATGAAAAATTGTGGTATATATGTGTAATAAGAAGTGTAATGCAAAAAAACCCAACAAAGTACATGTATAAAGGCATGAACTGGCGTGAACAAACTCTATATAAAGATATGAAAAATTGTACTCTACATGTGAAATAAGAACTGTAATGCATTCTGCTGTTGTGTATTTAAAAAAAAATAAAGTCAATCAAAAAAAAAAAAAAAAAAAAACCTGGTAAAACTTCTTAGTGGTTAGTGAATTTTTCAAATCATAAGAAATTTGAAACTTACCTAAAATTTCCGATCTGGAGAAAAGTATCTTTCAGGTATTCCTCATTCACATTTTTGTGCTTTACTTTTAATATCTTTTAAAAATTTTTTTTTTAGTTGTCGGTAGACGTTTATTTTATTTATTTATAATTCAGTGTTGAGAATTGAACCCAGTGCCTCACACATGCTAGGCAAGTGTTCTACCACTGAGCCACAACCCCAGACCTTAATATCTTCTATTTAGATTATATCTGTAAAAATTATGAACTTGAGGCCAGGACTCCTCAACTCAGTGCTGAGAGTTCCTCTTATATATTTTAGAAACATTCTCTATTCTTGTGGATTATAAAATGTCCTCAGTTTTATATGCAATTTTTAATCTGGCAAGCAAAGGGAGGCAATAATAATGGCTGAAAAGGGCCCCCACCAAATTAGTAAAGGTCTATTTGTTTTTGCTAAGATATCCATACAATCATGTCCCAATGCAGAAAAGATTTTAAAAAATAAAATCCATTGCTCTTAGACCCTACAAACTGACTAGAAAGAAATGGATTCCTTCCATTACTAGTTTTCCACCACCGTGCCTTTTTTTTTTTTTTTTTTTTTTAAGTCAGGGTCTTGCTTAATTGCCCAGGCTGTACTTGAATTCGAGATCTAGAGATCCTGCCTCAGTGGAATTACAGGTGTATGCCATACATCTGGGTACTACCTTGCATTTCTGATATCCATCTTTCCCTTAATACACTTGCATGGAGAGTTCCTTCTACCACTGTCCTCTAAAATAAATACATACTCCTCCCACACCCAATACCCACCCTGGTGTTGGCCACACAATTTATTTATTCAAAATTTAATGAATGCCCTGTATGTACTGGGTATTGGGGTAGGTTCTAAGTATATGAAAAAGTATTAATTGAGTATATATTGCTATGCTATTTTACAAGTAAACTTATTAAATGGTACACAGTACTTTAAACAAAGATATTTACATTTTCAATAGGTTAGTTGGCAGGAGTTCTTATTTGACTATTTCTTAATAGGTTAAATTTCTAGACATTCCACTTTTCACAGGGACAAAAATAAATAAAAACCCTGTTCTTTATTCTAGCATGACAATGATCTGATGAGCCTATATTTTATATGCAAGCACATATGCCTTCTCCCGAATTTATGGAAAGTGTACTAGTGCTGACCATGATATTCCTTTTATTGAAAAGCAACATAAAATAGCTGTGGAAATAAGAGAAAGATAATATTTTTACATTATTGCTTCTGTTAAGAGGATTTTTATGTTTTGTGCTGGAATTTACTTCCTGTAACCACTCTTGCTTTACCTGAACATTTTACACTGGACTTCTACATTATTATTAGTGTTTAATTTAGAAGAGCTTAATAAACTGCTAATCTGAGGACAATGATACTTTCTTTGATTTTGTAGTCCTTTCTCTGAACATGCTTACTTATGTACAATGTGGAAATCTGATCCAGGTCTCCTCCACTCAGCCAACAGTTCTTTTTGTACCTCTTCTGGAAGTTCATAGAATACTTGAGGATCAATGACAGATGGAAAAATAATCTTCTCATCAGCAGAATCTTGCTCTCTATTTTCTGTGGATCCTTGACAAGAGGCTGTTGTTGTTGTTTGCTTATGACTACCTGTAGCACAGCTTTTGGAAAAAAGTTGATCACTCTGCAAATTTGGAAATGAATGGAAAGCAGAAACAACAGGCTTTGTATTTGAGAAGTGGAATCCTTCAGATTCTTTAGGTCCTTGACTCATTTGTTCATCTTTTAATTGATTATCTATATAATATGAATAATCCTTTGGGCTAGACAGGTAAGAGGAACTACTGCTACTTAAGCCTGATGTTCCTGGTTCACAAGGAGACACAGACTGTACCTGATTGTTACTGGATAAATTATCTCTAGAATTTAAGGATCTATCTTGCATTTGTTTTGTAGAAAAGAAAGATAATACTCCTCTGGAGGCATGTAATGGACAACTTAAACTTCCTTTCCCTTGAAATTTTTCTCTAAATTTTCCAGAAAGGATTTCTTCCTGAATATCTACTGGAAGCTGCTTGAAGACTTCTTGGTCAACACCCTCAGGAAGTGAACAGAGTGGGAATTCATTCACATCTTTTTCTTTAGAAAAATCTGTAGTTTCTATTGGAGACTCGCCAGTTCTTGTACTTTCAATTCTTCCACTTGGTAGAAAATCCCAGTTTGTTTCTTTGTCTTTGGAAATATCTTCCATATGACTCTCTTTTATTTTCTAGAACACAAAAATAATAAAATAATTTGGATACCTGATACCTTTTTAAATAACCCTGCTGCTAGAAAATTCAATAAAAATTAAGTGTTGCATGAAGTTCTGGTATAGGCCTGAACAACAAAGGTGAGCAGTCAAACCATTATGGAGTGGAAGAAGCCAGACACAAAAGAACACATTGTACTATTCACTTGGAATCATCCCTACATATCCGAGGGACTGGTTCAAGGTCTTTCCCAGGATACCAAAATTCATAGCTGCAAAATAAACTAAAATAGTTGAACTGTATATTTAAATTAAGTGAGTTTCACGGTTTGTAAATAAAGTTGTTAATTTAATAAATAAATAAACATCCCTGCTGCTGAAGTATGCCTGTAGTATTATCTACAGCAACCATTATGTTTCAAGCTCATTCAGTACTTTGAATCCTTCGTGACCAGTTTCAACAACTAGATGTTTAATCTATCACAATTAGTCACACTATTGTGTAGATCTTTACTCATTATTCCAGAAAGAGGTCTCCTTCCTACACAGCACTGAGTCAGGTAAATATGCCTTTAAAGATCTGGAAAGGACCTCATGGATTTAAAGGTCCAATTCTGTAAATAAAAGAATGGTGGACTAGAAAGAGTGATTCACTTAAAGGTATTTAAAAGAAAAAAAAATACAGGCATGGAGATTCAACTACTGGTTTTGCAAAAATTATTGTTCTGAAAGATAGTATTTAGCAGAGTGTGGTGGTGCACACCTGTAATCTCAGTGATTCCTGGGAGCTGGGACAAGAGGATCCTTAGTTCAAGGCCAGTCTCTGCAACTTAGTGAGTCATTGTCTCAAAATAAAAAGGGTTGGGGATAGGGCTCAGTGGTAAAATGCCCCTCAGTTTAATCCCCACTACCAAAAACCAAGCAACAACAACAACATTTAACGGAAAGAAAAAAGTGCTTTTATGGTAAAAATCCGATATTATTTTTAAGATAAATGTTTTATATAAAATTTAAAAATACTTTCAATTCTAATATGTATAATTTTTCTATAAAGTTTTTCACTTGAGTTTCCCTTCTAGTTTTAAGCAAAATAAAAATATATACAGTCAGGGGGTAGAAAAGATGGTGGAATGAGATGAACAACATTATCCTAGGTACATGTATGACTGCACATGTGGAGCGACTCTATATCATGTATAACCATGTGTTGTGCTCCATTCGTGTACAATGAATTGAAATGCTCTGCTATCATGTATAACTAATTAGAATAAAAAATAAAAATTAGGGGTTGGGGTTGTGGCTCAGTGGCAGAGCACCATGTGTGAGAGACTGGGTTTGATCCTCAGCACCACATAAAATTAAAAAAAATAAAGGTATATCAACAACTAAAAAATATTTTTAAAAAAAATTTTTTTTTAAATAAATCAATTAAAAATTTTTTAAAAATGTATACAAATATAATAGCTTAGTAAACTTCAAGAATGTAAAGGGAGAAGAAGAAATTCAGACCAGTATGTTTATTGAGTATCTAGTGTATGCCACATATATACAAACTACTTTCACTTCTATTGACTTCACTAATGCCACTATAAATTAGAGACCTTTAATTTCCATTATATGGATTAATTAAAATGTAATAATTAAATACCTTTTTAATTTCTAGTTAATGGAATGGAAAAATGATCACAGAATAAAGTAATCTAAAGAGGGCATTAGGTTCACTATTTTCACAATACTATTCTATTCTCATTTTAAACTAAAAGTGGAAATAAAAATATTACTAAAATTAAACTGATTAGAAATTTTATTTTATTTTATTTTATTTTTTTTTAAAAGTAACATCTAGCTGGATTTTATTTATTTTTTATTTTTATTTTTTTTTAAGAGAGAGTGAGAGAGGAGAGAGAGAGAGAGAGGGAGAGAGAATTTTTTAATATTTATTTTTTAGTTCTCGGCGGACACAACATCTTTGTTGGTATGTGGTGCTGAGGATCGAACCCGGGCCGCATGCATGCCAGGCGAGCGCCCCACCGCTTGAGCCACATCCCCAGCCCGAAATTTTAAAATAATATTTTAAATTAAGAGTTAATTATAGAGATTAACCACTTAAAAAAAGGTTATTTAAATTTTAAAGCATCCCATATTTATTAAAATAGAGGTTTGCTTCTTTGGGACTGTGTTCTAGTCACTTGAAAATGTGACTGACTTCTGCCTCTGCTACCACACTATTAACTTTTAACAAATGTAAAATTAGTAGCAAATCCTTTCTTTTTTTAATATTTATTTATTTATTTTAGTTGTAGATGGACACAATGCCTTTATTTTATTTATTCATTCATTTTTATGTGGTGCTAAGAATTGAACCAGGGGCCTCGCACATGCTAGGCAAGTGCTCTACCACTGAGCCACAACCCCTACCCCCAAATCAATAGCAAATTCTAATGTTGCTATCAGAATTCAATTTAATTTCAAAACTAAGAAAATGTAAATACTTATAATAGTGTGCAAAACAAAGCTTGTAGCATATGTAAAAACTGACCACAAAAAGATCGGATTTCTAATTTCTGGAAATGTACTTCATATTTAGGAGCTAATCCATCACATTCCTGAATGCTATTAGAAAATGCATCCATACTTCCAAAGCAGAGAAGTTCCATAGTTTCTTCTCTAATCCAATATATTTCTACTTAGATCACAATATATTTAAAGCCAGCAACCATTATATGATAGGCACCATTAACAATTAAATCATCTAAGCAATATCAGCCAAAAGAATCTAACACAAACTTAGATTTTTCATTTATCCACACAAGTCCAGTAAGAGTATACTTACAGTATACTGTAAGAGTGTACTCACAGAACTGCGCTTGCCAGAACATGACGTTGTTGACAATGAGGATGTTAAATAATAATCCATGGGCCCTTTCTTAGTGGTATTTAGTGCTTTAAGGTTGCAGAGGCACACACTTAAAAGGGTAAGGTGAAAGGGCATTTTCACATTCACCATATTTCGAAAAAGTTTCATAAGTATATCCACCATTGGTGTCATCACATCATAATTTCCTGAAAAAGAATGTTTAAGACAGTACCTAAATAGTTTATACCATAACTAATTAATTAATACTAAGATATTAATGTAACTTATATTGCTTAGATTAAAAAATAAAAGTTCTAATTGGCATTTTGACATTATATAATTATTACTTATTCCATTTGAATTTAAGGGACTCTTTTTTTTTTTTTTTTTTTTGGTGGCGGTACTGATGATTGAACCCAGGGCTACCACTGAGTACATCCCCAACTCTTTTTCTTTTAATTCTGAGAGAGTGTCAGACTGACAACAAAATTGCAGTCCTTCTGCCTCAGCCTCCCTGGTGGCAGAGAGTACAGGTTTGGGGAAAAATTACTATTTTTATCTATCTATTTAAAAACATTTTCTAGTGAGAATTCCTGATAGAATTAAAGCATATAATTACATGCTACACTGCACAAAGACCCACTCTCCTTTTGGGGAGCATATTTCTAATTCAAAAAGTTTATTTTTAAAAGTCCAATGTTGGGCTGGGGTTGTGGCTCAGTGATAGAGCGCTTGCTTCACACGCGTAAGGCACTGGGTTCAATCCTCAGCACCACATAAAAATAAATAAATAAATAAAATAAAAATATTGTGTCCATCTATAGTTAAAAAATATTTTTTAAAAAAAAGGTTAATGTCAATTAAATTCTTAGAAAATAATTCCATACCTGCCCCTAACTTCTGAATTACATGGGATGGAATAGGGCACTGACGACTCTCTCGACAACAGTACTTCTCTGATGAATACCGACGGATTACTAATCTTATTGTGTGGGGTTTCCTTCCATCTCGGGATACTCTAAAATGGAAACAAAGAATTAGAAAAAGTACTGAATAATATTTCATTTATTGAAAGGTATAATACTGAGTAACTATCAAATTATACATTCAGTAGGTAAATAATAAACAATAAATCTTCCAGAATACCCAAATAAATATCTCAGTTTATACACTAAAACTATGAAATTGTAAATGACAGACTCATAGGTATTACTCAGAATTGAGTGCTGTCAGAAATAGGACAGAAATACTATATAATCATAACAAGCTGTTTTATAATCCAAATCTAAAGCAGAATATTAACACCTGCAGGAAATCTGACACAAGCAAATAACTGGAAAATTAAAAGAGAAAAAAAAATGTTTACAAAAAACAAGATTACTTCTGTTAAAGTAAAGGGCTTTCTGCAAATAGATCCAAGACAGCCAGTAACATCGCCATAATATGATGAAATTTTAAAGCAATAATTTGAAAGATCAGTTACATATTACATTTAGGAAGATTAATCATGTGCAAATGGTCTTGGTTTGGGTGTTAAAACAAAAATTTTATTGGTAAGGAAAATTCACTTAAAAAGTAAAAAATTTAATTATTGAAAACAGATGTCACTCAAGGATACCATTTTCCTTTTTATCTGCATAGCAACACACAAAGATAATGAAATCACAAACATGAAATGCAAATATTACACCTTGCTAAACATGCTCAAAATGACAATTCTGAAGTGGAAAAATTAGTTTTGTAGCAAATAACTTTTTTCTTTCTCTTACTGCTTTTCAGAAAACTTTTTGATGGATGCATAACTAGGATAATAAAATGTCATAAGTGATGTTACTCCTTAAATATCTTTTAGTTAAATTTGTTCTTTTAAGTAATTACACAATTCAAAGAGTGTGATATGCTAAGTAGAGGAAGGTTAAATACTATTTTATTTTAAGCTAGTGCCTAGAGGATGAATTAAAGATTATATGATTTTACATTTCTTTCATATCTATAGAATTAATCATCATATACTCCAAAAGGAAAAAAAATAAGTAATTACTCACACATACACACACATAATCACATTTTTTTACCAGTCTCTTAAATGCTATTGTAACTCAATCATTGAACTAAGGAGCCCTGGTGTAGAATAAGAGAACTGTCAAGAAGAGACATGGGTAGATGTTTAACATCTGCTATCTTACAGGTTTAGAGCACCTGGTCTCACATTTGGGTTAATGCTTCAAATAAGAGAACCTGTAAAACTTAACACTTTTGGGGGTTTCTCTATGTGTAGAACTGTTTGCAATGGGCAGGCATTTCAGAATAGTCTTACACCTAGCTGAAGCTGAGCAGATGACCCAATTTCACTAGCACACTTCCCCCAAAGCCTGAGTCATACTGCTGGAGCTGGGTCACAGAGGCAGCCTCAATTGCATGCAGCAAACAATGAACTATATAGTTCTGCTGCACACATAAGCGGCACACTGCACATGACAGCAAAGTTGTAGGAAATATCAATTTATCAGTTTTCTGAAACTTAGAATCATCCCAGAACTGTTTACGTTAGACAGTTAGCCCTCCTAGAATCATTACAGAAGCATGCCTACTCTAAACTGTTAGATCTCTGGCACCCAATTTAGAAATTTCTAATAACAAAAAGAGAATCAAGAAGTGAAAGAAAAAGAGATTAATAATCTTCTGTGAAGTAAAGAGAAATACATCAAGAAATACGTGATGCCTACTAAGGAGCAACAGAAAACTAAATTTCCTTGCTCAGTTTATGTTATGCTCTTTGTATATTCATAATCCCAGTAAACATATTATGTCAACTTGCAGATCAGAATCCCTGAACACACTTGCAATCACTCATACATGGCCCCATAAGTATTCCTTCCTTTAACTCCATTTTCTTTTACATAGTCTGAGACAAAGAAAATACAAGGCTTCTCCTGCTTGGTTCATTATTATTGTTCTAATAACTTCCTGTGTTCAACGATCACAATCTATTCCTATGTAAGAAGTTTTAGAATTGTGAAAGAATTATTATTCCTCTCTGCATTTTTCCTTTTGTGGAAAAGCAAGTAATACTAAATTAAGAGCAAAGGCTCAAAATTGCCATTAGGAAAAATTAAAACTTATTCCTTTTCACCTAAGGACTAGAATAGGTCTAGGAATATTAAGAGATTTCCACAAAATCCTTTTTAGTAATAACCTATAGCTTCAGAATCCACAGAATAACTGTTGTAACTGTGTTGTAACTGTGTATTGAGACTAAAGGAAGAAGATGTATTAAATTGGTTAACAGCACATAATAATGTCTTTGCAATAGTTTATAATACGCAGAGATCAGTGGGAAAAGATCTATTAGGTCTAAACACTGAAAGAAAAAGAGATTAATACTATTCTGTGAAGTAAAGAGAAATACATTTATTACGTTCATCTGTAACATCCAAGACACATCAAAAATGTTTTGTATATATGTACTGAATAAAAATTATGTAGCATGTTTTGGCAAAATGGATTAATAATACCTGTTCAAAAGGTTAGCAAGTAGTTCTTCAATCTTTTTTTTAGCTTCGACTTCTGATGAACATTTTTTAAATGAATCTTCTTCACTAAAGGACTACCAAAGAAGCGTAAGTGAGGATTAATGTCAACTCAAATAAATATACCCAATTATCAATGAATATGTCAAATATATATTTAATACATTCTTTACTAACTTTACCTCTTGTGCTTAATTTGAATCATTTAATTCACTTTTACATTAACTCAACTTATTTGCAAGTAATTTGTACTCCACTAGAAAATATACTGAAAGTCAAGAAAACGACAAAGTTCTAGTACCAATTCCAAGTTTCACTTTATGACTAATATGAGGCTCTTAATGCCCTAGGACTAGAATCTGAGTTACACTTGAATAAATTATTTAGCCTATCTAAAATACAGCATCCTCATCTTAACAAAAAAGGAGAAGGAAAGGAAGGAACGAAGGGAGGGAGGAAAACATAAACAATAGTACTGCCCACCTCCAGGGTTTGTTATGAAGAGTAAATGGACTAATAAACATAAAGCACTTAGTAAAGTACTCTTTACATAGGCAGAAAAGGCCAATCAATTTTAACAGGGCGATGACATCTTTTTCCACTTATTAAATCACTGGACTATTCTGAAAATAAGATTTTTAAAGAATTAAAATATTTTGCCTTATGACCCATTAACAATAAGCTGTATTCAATCAAAGTAGCTAAATTGAGATTATCAAGTATTAATGCTCTCAGGGTGTGGTGGTGCCTGCTGTAATTCCAATTACTAAGGAGGCTGAGGCACGAGGATCACAAATTGATGCCAGCCTGAGCAACTCAGCATAGTGGTTTGGATCTGGAATGTTCCCCCCAAAGTTCATGTGCTAGTCAATGCAAAAATGTTTAGAGATGAAAAGATTAAATTATGAGAGCTATAACCCCAAAAGGGGATAAATCCATTTGGTGGATTAATGATTTGAATGGAATACTGGGTGGTAATTATAGGCAGGTGGATCTTGCTGAAGGAAGACATCATTGGGGCTATGCCCTTGGGGACTATGTCTTTTCCCTGGTTCTTCCCCCTCTCCTTCCCAGCTGCCATGAGTTGAGCAGCTCTCCTCGGCCACACCCTTCCACCACATGTTTTGCCTCACCACAGGCCCAGAGCAAAAGGCCAACCACGGACTGAGACCTCTGAAATTGTGAGCCCAAAGTGAACTTTTCCTATTCTAAGCAGTCCTTGTCCATCATTCTGCTGCAGCAACAAAAAGCTGAGTAACTTAGCAAGACCTGTCTCAAAAGAAAAGTTTAAAAAAGGGAGCTGGAGGTGTAGCTCTCTGTCAGAGAGCTTTCGTAGCATGAGCATGGCTTTGGTTCACTCCTCACTAACACAAAAAATGAACAAATAATAAATACATTAATGTTCAAGTTTCAACTTAAGAATATTTATTAATCTAATATAATAAAGCAGCAGGCTTATCTTAGGAAAGGGAACATGAAAAGCAAACTACAATATTCTGAATATGCAAAACTGGAAATTTTTATCCAGATAATGTGACAACTAGTACACTAAACATAAATAGTACACTACATATAACTAGAACATTAAATATAAATATCATTGCCACATACCTGAGGTGGTCCTGAAGGTGTCACAGGAGAGTTATCCTCTCCAAAACTGAGCTTCTGAATACGCTGAGCAACTGAAATTCCTAATTCCTTTTCTAATATTTTAGATGAAAAGGTTTGGAGATCTTGCACACTATGGATTCCCAGTGCTTCAAGGCGTTTGGCAGTTTTATAGCCAATACCTAAACAAAAAGAAATGCATATGGTGCTACAATAGCTTTCTTCCTTAAAATAAAGATAATTAAAATCTTAAAATTACATCAACCACATCTTAAGTTCCATAATTAATACTTTGCTAAGATCAAACTCAATTGCAAAGTAGATTATTATTCTTTCGTTCAGGGTCCCTGACTAATATGTAGCTCCTTGAAGCACTCATAACATGTACTATTTACAGTCAATACACTCTTTTGATAAAATGAAAATTTTACTACCTGTTCTATAATACTGTGGAATAACTCAGGAATCATGTTTATTATTACTGTAAAAAGAAGAACCAAAATTGATTAATATATGCTTATTGGCTAACCTGATTTCTGTACACAATATTACACTCATCCACAAATCACATATCTAGCAATATTTATCACCCAGAACACAACTAAGTGTGAAAAAATATAAAAACTAACAAAATCCCTACCACAAGTTTTTGCACTAAAACTTATATTTTCTTCATCAGAGAAATAGGTCATTTAAAGCTCATTCTTTCATTTTTTTAAATATATTTATTCTTAAGTTTGTGGTGGACACAATATCTTTATTTTACATTTATGTAGTGCTGAGGATTGAACCCAGTACCTTGTGCATGCTAGGCGAGCACTCTACCACTGAGCCACAACCCCAGCCCCTCTTTCTGTCATTTAAAAAATAATAATTCTACAGTTATCTGGTTTCCTTGCAAAGTTAAAGCAATAAATCAGTGAAGACAGGCATGTAAGGGGAATTATTAAAATGTAGTGACAGGTATTTTTAAACAGAAAAAAAAAAGGAGGCTTGGCAATTGGCAATGAGGGACAAAGTAGAAAGCCTGTAAAAACAGATGCAATAATTCAAAAGGTAAAGTAAGAAAGAATGTCCTGCCTTCAGTATGTAGTCAATTTATTATGATCTGACATTGTTCTTCAGAACACAGATCCAAAAATCTCAAATTATAATTATACTATGCTAAGGAAGGCAAGGCAGTATACAATTTATTTTGGAATCATACAGGCATAAGTTAAAAATGGGAAGCTATAACATCTAAACAGTTAAGTTTCCATTGTCTTAGAAATTCACTTCCACAGATGTCTTTTATTACATCCTATTCCCCAACAAAGCAAAAGAAAAAAGTTCAGCATATTATTGATGGTCTATAAAAATGCAGGTTATTTGATTTTCAAAGATACAAATTTGCCCTATGAACTGAATATGAATAGATCAGTGAATTTCTCAAGGAAATCCATTCCCTGATCTTTAGAATGAGGTATTTGGTTTAGAAGCTTTGGAAGTTCCATTGTAGCCATAATATTTTATATATAAAAACTAAAGAGAATTAATAAAAGTTAAGCTCCCTTCTAGATGCAATGTACAGTGCAAGAATATGAACCTGGGACTGTAAATCAAGGACCGTATGTTTCCAGTTATCACTTTCATGATAAGAAACATAAAAGTACTTTTGTGTATTTCCTCATACAGATTTGCTCCAGAAAACACTATAGTTTTTTTCCAACAGCTAAAGATATACCTCTAGAAATTGTTATTTACATCTATAATTTTTTATGATTAAAGAAATACAATAAAACATAATACATATTCTTCAATTATATTTGTCTTACCAGGCATTTTCTTTATATGGTTCAAACTATAAATGAGATCTTGACAACTTTCAGGTAACAAGACTGTTTGTTGATTTGGTTTAAAAACACCAGAAACTAATTTTGCCAATAGTTTATTACAAGCCACTCCAGCGCATCCAGTGAGCCCCAACTGATTATACATGGCTTCCCGCATTTCTGCTGCAATCTGAGATCCAACTAGTAGTCTGATGTGCATGATGTCATGCAGGTTTATAGCTAAAAAAAAAAAAAAAAAAAAATGATACTGTTAAAAGTCACAAAAAAACATTTTTTTTCTTTTTTAAAAAAGGATTTTTAAAAGATGCAGGATTTAATTTATATCCAAACCCTCCTACCACTACTACTACCACCCTGCCATCCATTTGACTTATTTCTTTAGTTCTTCATAGGAACATTGTAAAGTAAACAAATAATACAAGTGAATTCCAAGGGTCTGTGACATGAGTATACTGGGAGTGCTTAATGATTTAACAGATTATAATATGAAAACTGATATCTTAAAAGTTTTCTAGGGATATTAATAAAACTTATATCCACACTCACCTATAAATATGCATAAAAGTTGTCATAAGAATGCTACCATTACAGCTTTAAAGACCTAAATCCACACTTTACATATTAGCTATATGTGATGCCAAAAATAATTTCTGGCCTATACATAGTTTAAGAGGTCCTTTATGAAAAACATAGGGAAATTACATAGAAACAAACTTTCTTAAGTGTAAAAGATGTATATTGGACCATTCTTATCTCCAGGACTCATAGAAGGATTCAGGGATGAAGTGTCATGGTATTTGCAATTTATTTCCAAATGACTCATCAATCTATCAACTTTTCCACAAAGAGAGCAAAATAAAAAAAAAAATGTGGCAAATGAAAACTGGTTTATGTATAAGAATGTACTTAAAAGGTGTTTATTATATTATTCTATCAACTTTTCTATAAGTTTGAAAACTTTTTAATAAAAGCTTATGTTGAAGAGGAAGAACTAATAAATAATTAGACGGGGGCTGGGGTTGTGGCGCAGTGGCAGAGCGCTTGCCTAGCACGCGTGAGGCCCTGAGTTCAATCCCCGGCACCACATAAAAATAAATAAACAAATAAAATAAAGGTATTGTGCCCATCTACAACTAAAATAATATTAAAAATAAATAAATAAATAGATAAATAAATAATAAATAATTAGACATTTCCTATCTAAGATATAAAGTCTAGCTCTCTGTCCGTGATATGTTCTAACTAATAAAGTCTGAATTTGCTTCAAAAATTATATAGAAGTATGTCTGGAATCATCTTGCTACTTAGCCCTTATTAAAAACAAATCAAAACACAACAAAAACAGCATAGGTACAAAAGACACACAACAAGCTTCTAGAAACACCTCTACCCCTTTTCTTCTGTGGAGAACTATACTAGAGAGAGATGACCAGGCCTCACAACAGGTGGGGTTCGAGAAACACAAGTTAAGAACTATAACCAAAAGGATCAGGCAACTCTTGCACAAAAGAAAGGCAGCTTGTCTTCTATTTGGTATAATATAAAAGTTACCAGCAGAGTCACAAAATGTATGAAAGCCTAATTAAATATTCACCAGCACCTATTAAAGCTATTTTCAAATGCAAATGGAAATACCACCAGTGATTCAGGACTTACTATGTGAAGGAAGGAGACAGTTGGTAATGATTATTAGAGCTAATTAAATAGGAGCTTGAAGAAGATACAAGCACGTGGCAGATGATGGGGAACAGACATGATGGGGGACAAACAGATGTGAGAGGTGGGAACATGAGGTTAAGAAAAAATTCCATATACTGGGCCCACTATGCTGACCCCCATAAGCTTCCCTTAAAAAAGCAATTTACCTGCAGCGCTGCCTGTTTTAAGTAAATAGGCCATATTACATCCATCAGCAAACAACTGGTTGTCTGCAAGAGACATGCAGCCTTAAATGCTGAACACAATTTATTCTGAAGGGGCAGGGGGGCAGATTGTGAACCACACACAGACCAGATCCCAGAAATCAAGGAGATAAAGATAATTCTACCTAACCAGAAAATTTGTTAGAATAGGTTCCATTTAGAACTGGTCAGCATGAGCCAAAGACCTAGAATCATCATGCTCTGTGGGGACTTGAAAGTCTGATGGCATCCTCTGCTGTCAGTCAAAAGTCAAAAGTCAAAAGGAAGACTTGAACAGGACTCTAAAGACACTTTAGACCTTGGACACCCCCCCACCCCACACTCCAATAAAACTAGAGGGTATGAGGGACATACCATCTTCTCCTCTCTAAGGGAACCAACTCTCTTTCTGGACAGTGTTTCCTTTTCTGTTTTCCTACCCCTTTAATAAACACATACCTGCTACTCTGAATGACATGTCTGAAATCCTTCTGGCATGATTTTAAGAACCAGTGAGAAAAGACCTCCACGGCTGCCTTAGCTCCACAGTAGACCCTTGCCCTGTAACAGCAGACAGGCCAGTGACAGGTAGGCCTGGAAAAGATTCCATGGGCAGTAGCTTGGAAAGTCAGAAGAGCACCATGAGAGTCTTATAGCCCCAGAGGAACAGAAGGGAAGTTCAGCCTACCTCAAAATTTTGCTTAGAAATAGTTTCAGGAGAATCAAAAATTATTCTAAAAAACAATAACAAGTTGACTGCTATAATTTAAGGGTGACTTGAAGAGGGACTCTTAAAAATGTGAACAGATATATTATGTCAAAGAGATGAAAACTGCACAGAGCTACATGTCATCAAAATCTTATTTTCTACATATTTGATATGGAATAGCAATATCTAATTTTAGATACCTTAGATTACTGACTAAATATAACTATACCTCCAAATAAGTCATAAATCTAACAGAATATCACAATAAACTCAATGAACATTAAAAATATATATATACTTAGGCTGGGGCTGGGGCTCAGTGGTAGTGCACTTGCCTGGTATATGTGAGACACTGGGTTTAATTTTTAGCACCAAATAAATAAATAAATAATAAAGATTAAAAAAATGTATATACTTTTAGTTAGTAAGTGGAAGGAATAACACTCACGCTGATTATTATATACATGACCTGACACAGTCAATGCAGAAAGTTCATCACTTTGAAGTTGCTGGAGTTTCTTTTCAACTATTTCTGTTAGATCCACAAAATTTTCATCAAATCCAAGTCTCTCAACAACTGGACTAAATTCTTCCAACAATTCTAAATCAAAATAATATTGGTGCAGAGGTGTAATTAAAGTTACAACTAGAAAAGATTTAATGCTTAAAAATATACCAAATACATAATTAAAGGTTTTATATATATTCGCAATTCCATAATATCTTTAATGAAAAGTCTCAGTTAACTGTTATCTTTGTTTTTCTGTACCATATTTTGAGTAGAGGCAATATTTCCCAACAAAACAAGTCCAAAAATGACATTCTCAGAGCAGTTCCTCATAGAAATACATTTTTAGCTCAATCTTCTATATGTAAACTTTCTATATCTGTAGTACATTAAATGTCAGTGATTATAGTTAATTATAATCTTGAAGCACTATGTGAAAGAATAAATTATAGACTGCTTAGGAAAATAAAAACAAGTAATAATATATTTTACCTATCTATATTCTCCACAACAGTTTAGGCAAAACAAAATTTAAAACTTCCACTTATTAGACAGCCATGGTGGCACATGCCTGAAATCCCAGCAGCTTGGGAGACTGAGGCAGGAGGATTGAGAGTTCAAAGCTAGTCTCAGCAAAAAGATAGATGCTAAGCAACTCCGTGAGACCGTGTCTCTTAAATAAAATACAAAATAGGGCTGGGGATGTGGTTAAATAGTTGAGTGCCCCTGAGTTCAATCCCTGGTACCAAACAAAACAAAACAAAAAAAACTTTATTTTGACTTATTACTGAGTCAAACAGAAAAGTCACTTAACAATATATAACAGTATTTTGATTGGCCATTCCCAAGCATACACCTTAAGAGTAAAATGGCAGATATGGACCACAACTTGCAGCTATTCACATGTGCAGCATCTGCAAACTACCTAGTCCATAAGTCAAATTTTACTAAATTGAATTTAACTAACATATAGAATAAATTCAAAAGGACTATCAATTCTCATATGCAAGAATTAAGTAATAATAACTTTACAATCATTTAGAAGAACTATTTTCTTCCCCCTGAATCACCTTCTATTGAGACTTGTTGGATGTCAGAAAACAGTAGTTCTTCAATATTCAGAGGACTGGTTCCAGAACCACTCCCAAGGATACCAAAATCTGAAGATGCTCAAGACCCATATATAAAATGGCATGATATTTGCATATATCCTACACATATTCTTCTGTATGTTTCAAATCATCTATACTTACAGTATCTTATATAATGTAAATAGTCTTTTGCTGTATTGTTTAGGGAATAATGACATGATAAAAAAAAGTCTGTTATGATTTCAGTACTGAAGCCTTTTTTTTTTTTTCAAATCCACAGGTTCAATCTACAAATGCAGAACCCATAGAGGGCCAACTGTATTGCTCTTAGCATACAAAAACGCATATATTCTTAAAGTGCCGTAATCTGAAGACTCAGAATAAAAGGACTAAATAATTCCTCACTGATCACTTTTTTACAAAAATACTAAAAGTTATTTTATTTTACTAATACTAACATAGATATTAAAGGGAAAACAATAAAGGTAATAACGTGGGGCTTGGGTATAGCTCAGTGGTAAAGCCCTTACCTACCATTACAAGGCCCTGGGTTCAAACCCCAGCACAGAAAAATGAAAACCAATGTAACTTGTGAACACCAAAAATAACTCTAGCCTACACAGAGAAAGCTATTATCTCCTTTGAGGAGAGACTGACAGTGTGTCTGATTATATAAGATTCTTTTGTACTCCGTTCATCAATTTCTGTAATTTTTTTTTCAAAAGTATCTACCTGACATCCAAAAGTCATGTAGGAAATAAAACCTTTTATCAAAAGAATGTAGAAAAAAAGAATCAAAGTTTTAAGCAGAAAAATAAGTCAAATACAGAGTAATGCACAAAGCTGGTCAACCACTAAATATTTTTTAACACACTGTTCTATCACTGGGTCACAGGGACAAATCATTTAACTATCCCATTCCTGAAGTTAATCTCTTTTCTATCAATTATGAACCAGGCTAAAATAAATCTTTTTCTACACATGTATTTATGTACTTATAATTTTATTTCTATTTGATGAATATTCAGCAATGATATCACTGGTTTGAAGAATATTAATCTTTAGTTTCCCACGTGTGTGTGTTAAGGATTAAATGCAGGGCCTTGCACATGCTAGGCAAACTACCATTGGGCTACATCTCCACCCTTTATCTTTAATAAATGTTTCTTGATTGCTTTTTTAAAAAGGCTACAATACTTTATATTTCTACTTTTTGTCACATTTTTGACAAGTATCACCAACATAAAATAATGTCTTACTAATTCAAGTTTCCTTAGCCAGTAATAAACTTGAGCTTTTTTCCCATATAATTGTTAGATACTGAACTTGCTCTTCTTTGTCAACTGCTTATTCACATTCTTTGTTCACTTTTATTGTTTCTTTTTCTTAAGTTGTAGGAGCTCTCTATATATTATAGATATTAATCCTTTACATATAAAAACTGCTACAATTAACAAAAGAAAAACTAGCAAAAAAAATTGAAAAGACAGTATAAGCTAGTCACAGTGGGGCATATCTATAATCCCACCAACTCAGAAGGCTGAGGCAGGAGGATCACCAGTCTCAGCAATTTAACAAGATCCCGTCTAAAATTTTAAAAGGGATGGGGATATAGCTCAGTGGTAGAGTGTCCTGGGTTAATGATGATGATGATAATAATAAAAATACAAAGTTGATTCTTACACATTTTTAAAAAATATGTATTTGTAATATAACAATGTACAAGCATTTTCCTTTTATTTTCCTCTAATTTACTAGAACACTAAGGTTCACACTCAAGCCTCAGCATAAGGGAGTTCAGTAGCTACAGTGTAATATTTAGTGTATGTGTATGTGTGTGTATGTGTGTGTGTGTGAACACAAAAAGACTAATATAGCCATTATTTTTGCTAATATTTCTTAAGAAATCAGTTTTTATTTTTTATTTATTTATTTATTTTTTTTTAATTTATTTACTTATTTCAGTTTTCGGCGGACACAACATCTTTGTTTGTATGTGGTGCTGAGGATCGAACCCGGGCCGCACGCATTCCAGGCGAGCGCGCTACCACTTGAGCCACATCCCCAGCCCAAGAAATCAGTTTTTAATTATGCTAACCAAAAATTACAAACACTTCTTTGAATTATCATCAGTACATTAGAAAACAATGTATTTCTTCATAATTCATGTATGCTTAAAATTTAAAATTTACAGTATGTCTTTACAGTATATCTTCTGATTTTATCACTTATAAACTTTGTATTTCCTGTTATTTATATAAACACTAGTCACAACAGAATTCAAATTACTTACCAACATTATTCATAATATAGAAAGCCACTCTTTTATATAATTTTTAAAGTGGAAAAGACCTATAATAAAAAGCTATTAGGAAAAAGGAATCTGGTTTATGGCACTTTATTAAGATTTATAAAATTATTTAAGTGAATAGGCATCCTACATAAAAATTAATACTAAATATAGATTGCCTACACTTTGTACCTGTAACCTTATAAGACATCTCCCTATAACGGGTCAAGTCTTCTCCATTAACCAATACAAGTTGTGGACATTTTTCTTTTGCATCTCTGACATTCATAAGTTTTGTAACTCCAAGTTTCCTGGCTTCATAGTTGCAAGTAACCACCAAATATTTCTGCTGAACACCTATAAAAAATAAAAATTCTGTGAGAAAAATCAAGCAGGATTGTACAAACATTTTAAAACATAATTTACTAATTCCATGTTATAATTGTCTGAGCTATAAGAAAAGCATGTGCTTTGTTAAGGATAAAAAGGTGTCTCAGTTTTAAAAAGTAGATTCTGTTCATTAAAATTCTACAAAGAATCAGGTTTCTGAGCTATCTCCTACTTATGAAAAGTATTTTCCTATATCATACTTTTAAGCTTTGGTTATTTGTCTGTTTGGGGAAAAAGTTATTTTTAAACAGAAAATCAATACATAAAAGTAGTATAAATCACCTGTTAGAATGTGGACCGATTATTTATACAAAAGCTAGATGTGTATATTCCTCAAATTTAGCAAAAATTACCATAAATCAATAAATATAGTCTAAAAATTCTCAGTGATAAGACAGAAATCAAATCCTTCTTAAAACGTTTTCAGACAGTACAAAATCTGCTTGGTTTATACTGCCATATCTATAGCTCCAGGTATGTTGCACCAAAAAATAAGCCAGCTGAAAATAATTGAGTACAATTAAATACTGGTTGCTACTAGAAAAACTCATTTGTCTGCCAATGAACAAAAGAATGTTTTGTTACAATTGGCAAGCTACAGCAACTGTTAGGGGTATCTCCCCAGTAATTATCCTAGCACTGAACTTTTCTTTATAGTTATCTGCTGATGATTCGGTAGGGCATCATGAGCTCCCCCTCAAAATGAATACAATATGATCACCTACAGACTGAATAAAAATTCTAGTTTATTGGTGACTTAAGATTGCTAAAATTGTTTTTCTCTTTTTAAACAAGTTAACTACTTCATGCCACTATAAAAGTAATGTTTATCAAAAATATGTAAAATGCATCTCCAGTACACACACAAAAAAGTAAAACGCAAAATGTAGAAGAAAAACAATAGTTATATCCATTTCCATTACACATCTGTTTTTAAATTTGGGGTATTATAAAGAAGACAAAAAAACATTATTTGCACATAAAGTTTTCTTATTTATCAGATTATACCCCAAAATACAATCATCATGTCAAATAAAACATTCATCAGTGAACTAATATGAAAAAATCAGACTGGTAAATTCCTTAACTAAAAAGTCTTTAAAAAAAAAAAAAAACAAACACCTTTTTTTATTTGAGACAGCATCTTGCTAAGTATCTTATGGCCTCGATAAATTGCTGAGGCTGGCTTTGAACTTGGAATCCTCCTGCCTCAGCCTCCCAAGTCACTGGGATTATAGGCACGCATGACCATATCTGGTCTATTAATGCAGAATACACTATATGAACTCCACATGGTATGTCACAACAATATTTGTTTAGAATTAAAAAAAATTACTCGGGCTGGGGTTGTGGTTCAGCAGTAGAGTGCTCACCCAGCTCGGACCAGGTCCTGGGTTCAATCCTCAGCCCC
Organism: Urocitellus parryii; assembly: GCF_045843805.1. NCBI lineage: Eukaryota > Metazoa > Chordata > Mammalia > Rodentia > Sciuridae > Urocitellus > Urocitellus parryii. Next base: position 20,292,332 of record NC_135543.1, read on the forward strand.
ACATAAAAATTTAATTGAAGATATTATATCCAACTATTAACTAAAAAGTAAATATTAAAAAAAAAAAAAAACATTACTTTTGTTTTCTCCAGGAAACTTTCAGCAGTCACAACTTTTACTTCATGTCCATAATTTGTACATCTTAATCACACAATACTTTTTATTAAGCATAATCTACACAGCATTTTGTTATAATACTACTAATTAGACATGCCTTTAGAAGAAATCATTTAGGTCCTCTGACCCTAAAAACTTAAAGACATTCTAGGAAAGTTTAAAGATCCTAGCCTCTCTGCCTAGCACAGTGGCGGGCCTGTAATCCCAGCTACTCAAGAGCCCAAGGAAGGAGGATCCAAATTCCACTCCAAGCAAAGCAGCTAAACAGTGATGTCTCTCCAGGGGTCAGTGGGTTCAATCTCCAGTGTCACACACACTAAAACACACAAAAATGCCAGCTTCACTTTGGCATACCAAAAACTAGCTATTCCTTTGTTCTTTAGTAAAATCAATAAAACTAGATTGGTATTTATTAAGCCAATCTAGGCACAAGAAGACAGCAGCCAAGAGAACCAAAATAATTCTAAGTTTATATTAAAATATCCTTCCTGCACACATGAAGGAAAAAAAATCTCTGCTCTCCCAATTTAAGGTACAATAAAAATGTTAATAAAACATGCCAGAATATCAGTAAGTTAATCCTCAATACAAAACTTCTCCTTGCCTTTAATTTTAAAAGATGCTTGTTATTATGAAATGCTTGCTCTATCTAAATATTTAAGGTTCTGCTTAAAATTCAACTGTTTGTTAGACATTAATATTCAACTCATACATTTAATTTTCAAAAGAGGAAGATGAAAACTTCCATTAAAATGTAACAAAAATAACAAGATTGTTTTTGAGCTCGAAGACCTATAAAGTTTGAAATACTGAGTAAAAGCAATCTGACAGACATGGTGATGCACACCTGTAATTCCATTTACTTGGGAAGCTGACATAAGAGGATCACAAGGTTAAGGACAGTCTGGACAATTTAGCCAGACTCTGTCTCAAAATAAAAAATTAAAAAGGCTAGGGACGTAGCTCAGCAGTAAAGCGCCACAGAGTTTGATTCCCAGTATTGCAAAAAAAGAAAAATAAGAAATCTGCCTAAAGAACTAAATTATAACATAGAATATTAACATAGAAGACCAAAACTTTACGCTGTTTTCTGTTAATCTGTTCAGTTATACTGGTCTCAGATTCACCATTTCTTATATAAGGTTTATGAGGTTTATACTTGGTAGAGAAGCAAAAGTAACTGTAAGAATGGCTTCCAGGTAGGCATGGTGGCACACACCTATAATCCCAGCAACTCCAGAAGCTGAGGCAGGAGGATTCCAAGTTCCAGGCCAGTTTTAGCAACTTAGCGAGACCCTGTCTCAAATTTAAAAATTAAAAAAAAAAAAAAAAAAAAAAAAAAGAACTGGGATATACTTCAGTGATGAAGCACCCTTGGGTTCAATACCTAGTATGGAGGGCAAAAATGACTTCCAAAAAAACTTTCTTAACATAATTAATAAATCAGAATACAGTGACATAAAGAGTAGCCCATTTTATCATTATACAACAAAAATACTATCAATATGAATAATTACCTAAAGGTTTGTCCTTTAATTCTGGGTTTGAGATCATTTCTACTTGTGCATAAAAGCAATCCAGATCCACATGTATTATGACTCTGGATGAAGAATTTTGTGTTGGCACCACTTGATCATGAACTGCTGCACAATATGCAAAAAAGAAATACATATATTCAGGCTGTAAATCATTTTTGAGCAACTGACACTTTCTAAAAACATTTTATCTGGGAAAGAATCCACAGAGTAGTTTTAAGTTATTTTCTTGGATTTATTATTTGTCAAAGCAGCTACAAATCACATGAAACTCTACAGCAGGGTCTTCAGTCCTGTTTACTGAATTAGCATATCTTTGTGCACTACATTTTTCTCAGTATAGTAATTTGAGAGGGAAAAATCTGATCAATGAATGATGCAAAAGGCAATGCTATCACTTAGAAGTATAGAGTAACTAAACCAGAAAAGGCAGAAAAGCTGAAACAATGTTAATTGTCCACCAACTTAAAGATGATTCCAAGTGACCTGTCCCTAAATTTCAAAAAAGAAAGAAAATTTGAAATACAAAATAACAATCTAGAAGCTGGAGTTGTGGCTCAGTGGTAGAGCGTGAGTGAGGCACTGCCTTTGATCTTCAGCACCACATTAAAAAATAACTAAATAAAGTTATTGTGTCCATCCTACAACTAAAAATATTTTTTAAAAAAATACTAACAACAATCTGTGGGTTCCAGTGAACTCTATTTAGCTTTCACAGGAGAGCTAGATTGCCTGTTTGAATGCTAAAACCCCACTGCCTAGAACTGCACCTTGGGTAAACAGATTGCCAATAAATATTCACAAAGTTGAAACAATGATTATTTTATAGATTTTAAAAACTAGGGGCTGAACCAGAAACTGTGGTGCATATCAATAATCCCAGCAACTGAGGAGGTTGTGGCAGGAGGATTGCCAAATTCAAAATAAGACAGATAGGGAGGGGTACAGCCCAGTGGTAGAGTGTTCCTGGGTTATATCTCCAGACTTCAATCAATCAATCAATGAAATGTGGTATTACACTGTGGGCTGGAACAGAAAAAGAGTATCAGTGGGAAAACTGGCAAAATATGAATATAGTATATCAATTTTAATAAATGCATCATGGTCATGTGAGATATTAACATTTGGGAAAATCTCTCACACTTTTCTGTAAATCTACTCTCCTGCCCTCAGACCAAAAAAAAAAAAAAAAAAAAAAAAAACAGGGGCCTTTGCCTTCAGATCCTTTAGTCCGGCGCTCCAGGATAGGGGCGAGACCCTGGAGGTGGGTTCCCAGGGAGCAGACCACAGCTGACTGGCCAGGTTCGGAGCCATCCCTTCCTACCTGGGCTGAGCCCAGAACTCGACCTCTGCTAAGCAGGCGAACTGTGGGCAGCTGCTCCAACGTGACACCTCCAGGGAACACCTGCAGTTTTCACCAGGCTGGCCGTGCGACTCCAGCCCGCCCCTCCTCTCCAGGGGTGGACAGAAGGTAGAGATGCACCCTGGACGCGCACGTGTAGGCCCCAGGCGCCCTCCCCTACTCCTACTGGGGGAAGCCATCCCTCTCGAGGTTCTGACCTCGAAACACGAGGCAAAGAAGGGCAGTATTCTAGGTGGGGAAGACGAACGGGACCAAGCGGGGCAGGGACCGTCGCGTCCCAACGGCCGCCGCCCGGAGCAGCCTCCGCCCGCCCCGCCCCAACCTTCTCATTTACACCCGGCGGGGCCACCGGGCTGCTCAGGCCCCGGCGCACCCTGCGAAGAGCCAGCCGCCCCCGCGTCCGCCAGCTCCATGGCCGGGGCCAGTCCTCTTCCTCGCCGCCGCCACTTTCCTCCTCGGGCTCCGCCCCCAGCTCCTCCGGGCCGCTGGGGCCAACCGCAGCGCAGCTTCCGGCTTCCGCCCGGTCGCCAAGGAAACCGCGGGCCGACTGCGGCCAGCCGCTGGGGTCCTAGCGCCGTCTGGGTCGTGGCCGACCAGCGTGCTGCCCGGAGTGAGCGCGGCCCACGTGCTGGACTTTGCCGCATCCCAGTCAAGGCCGGAAGTGAGGGCGTGACATTCCGAAAGGCCCTTTTTTTTTTTTCCCCCTTGAGGACTTTGGTGGTAGACATACTGCACAAATTTTAGTTTTTTATCTTTGCTCACCTGATCACTTGTTCACAAAATGGCCAGTCCCTGAACCTGAGGGATTCGTGATGATGGGGATGAGGAAAGGATGTCAATTATAGTAAAAACAAGGGGGTTATGTAAGTTTAGCAAGTATTGTAAGTTGCATTGGGTTTATTTTACTTAGAGACCGGAATATACTGGATTCCTGAATTTTTGACATCAAAACTGGATAGGACTCTGATACATGGGTTTTGGAGTCAGATAAAAATCTCTCATCTGCGTCTTGCTCACTGTGGGACTTTGGGCAGGTTAAGCAACAGCTCTTGAGTCTCAGTTGCTCCCCAATTAAAAAAGAAAATGGTTGAATAACAAAGTAGTTTAATATTCCAATGTATCTAAAGCACCTGAAACAGAAGGCAGGTTCAAGATTAGTTCTTTGCCTCCTATTAGGATGTCATGTGTGCCTCTGTGTTGGTAATTTTTTCCATGTATTTCTTACAAAAGAGGAAAAACTAAACCAATCTCCCTCCTTCCCACCCTCCCTCCCCCTCCACCCCCCTCCTTGCTTTCTCGACCTTGACTAAAAACAGGATGATTGTGGAGAGATGGAATGTTGCAGGTCAAGAGCCAAAATTCTCTTGGACTACTGTAGGCCCTGTAACCATTTACTTTTAACCTTTGTATCTGACCTAACATTCTCATCAAAATTAATTGTTAATTGTCACAGACCACCAGCCTCCACTGAATGCTTTAATATTTGGAGACTATAGGAGAGATTTTTCAAGCTTTGCTGTTGTCCATTTCACGAATGTATTTATCAATTGTATTGATTTATGACTTTATTTATGTAACCTCTTTCATTTCATGTCGTTAAGGGTAACTTGGATCCATGTTCCCAGGCTTTGGTTACTCATATTTGATTAAGAAGCTATTTTCTTATTTCCTTTAAAGCTAAAGCTTTCTGTTTTGGTTTTGCTTTCCTCTCTTCATATTGGGAATTAAACCTAGGACCTCATGCATACTAGGTAAAGAAGAATTCTTATTTCATGTCAACAATTTTAATATATACATATAAATTTATGTGTGTACATGTATACCCACATGTGTATATTTGTGCTAATATAGGTATATACATATTTTAACATTCTGTTTTTCACATGATTCTGTTTCTTATTAAACAAAATGCAAGAACCTTGAGAAGTCCTACAAAGGCCATGTTTGATGCATCCATAAAGAAGGAATAGAAAGAGAGCTGGAGCTCAGTGGTTTGGTGACCCAGTCTTTCTCTTTCTTAGACATCTGTAGCAGTTCCCTAAAAGTCTGCATAGGATCTAAATCACCTGTTAAGAGATAGCCCTGCATTCTTTGTGAATACTGTTTGATAAGTCCAAATAAAGCGCTTTAGAATCAAGTGCCTCTTGGGCTATAAATCAAGGGTCCTGTTACTTCTAAAAAAGGGCTTTTTTTTTTTTTTTTTTTTTTTTAATTCTTCCAGATTGAGGATGATGCAAACCACTGCAGTATCCTGGCAGATGAAAACAGCAGTCCCTTTAGAAGAGACCTAGGCCAACACTGAAAAACCACACAGGTATTCAGTTGCCCTTATTTCCTGATCAGTTTTGAAAATTGGAATTTCATATAGTGGATGGTAGACAGGTGGACCCTGGGAAACTGCTGGAGAATAAGCAGTGCTAGCTATATGAATAAATAACCTAGGCAGTCACATGAGGCCCCACTTAGAAGAGTCCCACACTTGGTTTAAGGTTCTGCTGTTGTCTTGAAATGTTTAAGCAAGAGACCCTTCATTTTTAATCTGCATGGAGCCCCATGAATTATTCAGCCAGTGCTGGGAACAAGGAAGGGAAGCTGCATAGACAATGTCACTTATAAAATACCTGTATATCAGGCATGGAGCTTAGAGCTTGAACAGGTCATTGCTTTCAATATAAGAGCTCTGGAGGGTAGATATCATTGTTCTCATTTTACTAAAGATGAAACAGATTAGGAGAAATGAAGGTGCTTGCTTGAGTTTATGAATTCAGTAATGGGTCCACTTTTCAGAGTTCTCCACAAGGAAGAATTACTTAATGATATTTCTCCATAGAAGAAATCAGCTCCCTCTGGCTGTTTTCTTTGGTGCTTCAAATAGCAGATGACTTGTACTGGGGAGAATAAACATCCCTCAAGTATATTAGGTTGCATAAAAATAAAAGTTATGTGTTGCTTTATTGAGTATTTTAGGAAAAGAATTGTTTTCTTAATTCTGTAAATCTCTCCCCATGGTTTTAACTAATAGGCTAAAATTCAGGATGGTTTCAGGAAATAAATATCTTGAACTTGGATCATAATTGTGTATTTAAGAGCCAAATGAGAAAAACACTTGTGAGGCAGAATAAATATTGTTAATTAAATAAAATTACGGTTGAAACAATATTCATGGGGAACCTAGGGCTGCAGAGCATGGCTAGTATGAAGACACTGAGGACATCCAAGTGTGGTCACATACACCTATAGTCCTGGCTACATGGGAAGCTGAGACAGGAGGATCCCTTGAACCCAGAAATTTGAGACCAACCTGGGCAACATAGCAAGACCTTCTTCTCTTAAAAAGAGAAGAAGAAGCAGCTAGGGATAGTTCAGAGCATTAGAGGTCAAGACATTATGAACATTAAGGACATTAAAAGGGATAAGAATGACCACTTGGGGCCGTGGTTGTGGCTCAAGCGGTAGCGCGCTCGCCTGGCATGCACATGGCGCTGGGTTTGATCCTCAGCACTACATAAAAAAATAAAATAAAAAATAAAGATATTGTGTCCAAAAGCTAAAAAATAAATATATATTAAAAAATTTAAAAAAAAAAAAAGAATGACCACTCATTTCAGTAAAGAATGTGAACAGTGACTGCTTCTCTCCTCCCTAGCCAAATTGGCCACATATAATTGAGAGGACCAATCCTAGACAATAGTCAAAGGCTTTAACTTGAAGAATATGAGGGGAACAGGGCTGGGGATATAGTTCATTTGTAGTGCTTGCCTAGCATGCAAGAGGACCTGGATTGTATCCCTAGTACCACCAGGAAAAAAAAAAAAAAAGAAGGGAACTTGAGTGAGTGTCTGTATTTATTTCTCATAGAAAGGGATTGGTTTTGTAGGGTCTTTGGCTTATTGCAGTAGCTCTCAACAGAGAATGATTTTTTACCTTAAAGAATTTTAGCAGTGTCTGGAGACATTTTGGGTGGTCACATTTGGTGTTTGGAGCTCTGCGCTACTGTCATCCAATGGAAGAGGCCAGGATGTTGCTGAACATCCTGCAAGGGATTGGATATACCCCCACAACAAAGAATTATTCAGCCCAAAATGTTAGTTGGTCCAAGGTTGGTATCCTAGTAGTGTCTATACCACCTTGCTCCCAACTACCCTCTTCACATCAGACTTTCCAGTTGTAATGAATAATTGGCCTTCAGTTAGTTTTTAATTATAAATTGGAGTTTCTTTTAAGTTTTATTGTGTTATAAATAAGACATTTTAGAAAATGGAGGGCAAAAAGGTAAAAACAAGTATTTAGTTTCTTTAACTATGGGAATTTACATTCTTTGTCTAAAAAACAGGTATTTTGACTTGCAAAGATATTTAAGAAAAATATTAGCTCTTTTATGGAGCTTGTGAGTTGCCCCTAGGGTGAAAGCCTAATGACTCAGAACTAATTTAAAAGGCTAAGAAGCCCAAACCAGAAAACACAGAAAGGCTTTGGATGATTGGAAGCAAACTATAATTACGCTACACAGGCTGATGTACAAGGTTCATGTCGTGGAGCATTTACTTAATAACTTTCATCCAAAGGTCTCAAATCCTTGGCATAAACACTTCAATTGTCATAAAGAAAATCTCTCTTTTTGCTATCACATTGCAACTTCAAGCTTTTTCTGTGTAACCTGAAAGCATTTGTCATGAACCATTTTAGGGCTAAGTTTTTTTTTTTTTTTTTTTTTAAATATTTATTTTTTAGTTCTCGGCGGACACAACATCTTTGTTGGTATGTGGTGCTGAGGATCGAACCCGGGCCGCACGCATGCCAGGCGAGCGCGCTACCGCTTGAGCCACATCCCCAGCCCAGGGCTAAGTTTTTCTAACAGTCAGCTTCTCCTTGCTTTGACCTTTCATTGTGGTTCTGTTAAGTCTGATGAAAACCTGCATAGTCATTTTGGTAATGACATTTTTAATGTTGCTTGCCAAAATATGCTACACTGGCCCAGTCTTGTCATTTTGGATGGAAAGAGGTGAGGACCAATGTGATCACAATGTAAATCATTTGGTTCTAGTGTATAAATACAAATCTGCAAGGCTTTTCTATATGACTTGATGTCATATAGAAATTATAAGCAGATTGACATAGAACAGGTATACTGTGTTAAATTTTAGACATTTAATTTAATGTTACATTTCTTTTTAAAAGAGTCTCTTTTCTGATTACAAAAGTAACACAATTATTATGACGCATTTGGAAAATGTAGAAAGGAGCTAAGAAGAAAATGAACATAGACTGTAATAACCCGTAACCTTGGTGCTCAAAGATAACCATACTTCATAGTCCTTCCATAAAACACAACTTAAAATGAAACTTTTGTTTTATTTCACCAGTGAGTTTGTGTATCTATTTCTTCACCAAACCATGAAAACCATTGTAGATGTGTTGCTTAAATAAATAACACAGAAAGAATTTTGTCCACTTACTTGTTTTTTTTAATATTAGTTTGAAGAAAATGAATAAAGATATTCTCACTACCATCTTGGAAATGTTAATTAATTTCAATTTAATCAATAATCTTTTTCATTTTCCTGGTTTGAGACGAATATAAAAACTTTATAAAGGAAAATAATCCATATGTATAGGACTTATTTCCTAACATTGATTCAAAAGTTTCAATCCTAAAAGTGTTTCTTATGCCTCTGCTTTTTAAAAAAAAAAAAAAAGGTCTTTTTTCTGATCTATTGTTTAAGAAATTAAGACAAACAAAGTATAACTATCCTAGTGACTCATGATGCTAAGGCAGGAGGCTCACAAGTTCCAGGCCAGCCTCAGCAAGTTTGAGACCAGCCTGGGCAACTTAGTAAAAGCCTGTCTCAAAATTAAAAATTAAAAAGGGCTCAGATATAATTCAGTGGCTCCATGTTCAATCCCCAGTACCAAAAAAAAAAAAAGTATAAGTATAAAGTCAAAATCCTCATAATTCCCACTGTACCCTGTAGTGACCACAGTTAACAAAATTTGATAAATTTGTATTTTAAATATTATTTATAATACTTAAGATAGGTAGATTCAATGATAACCATTTCTAATCTGCACAGATGGTATAACGCCATATGTATTATTCATATTAGGCTTTTCCACTTACAACATCTTGAACATCACCTTTTTTCAGTGCAAACAACAATAAAAAAATTAACTGCATAGCCAATGATCTTCTTTCTCTGCATTTGGTCCATACCAACTCTATACTTAATCCATTGTTCTTGGCTGTGTCACCTCATGGCAGATGACAATGCTGAGAAAGCATGTGACAGCCAACAACCACACAGCCAGATAAGAAGTAAGAGAAGCTTAAGGGTCTGGCTTAGATTTTTCAAAAACTCTCTTGAGAACTAACTGTAGTCCTATGAGGAATATCTCAGTTTCTTCTAAGGCACACTCCCACTGACTTAGCAGCCTTTTATAAGGTCCCACCTCCTAAATGTCCACACCATTGCCCAATACCACCTCCCCAGGGACTAAACTTCCAGCAAATGAAACTTGGAGGGATTTGTCACACTTAAACTATACCCAAACCTTTCTGTTCTGGGGACATGCATTAGTCTGTAGTCAGCAAGCTGAAGACCCGGAGAGTTGATGGTAATTCTAGTCTAAATTGATGGTAATTCTAGGCCTGAGAAACAGGATAGCTAATGTGTAGGTTTCAGTTCAAGTCAAAAAACACAGGAGAACAAAGACAATCACAAAGAGAGCACAGAGTCCCCCTTAACTCCCATCCTCAGCCCTTTTGTTGTATTTAGATCTTCAGTGGATTGGATCATGCTGACCCATTCTGGGGAAGGCAGTCTGCTTTATCAGTCTACTGATGGAGAGGCTAACCTCATCTAGAAACACCCTCAAACATATAACCAGAATAAAGCTCATCCAGATATATGGGTTTCCCATGACCTTGTCCAGCTGACAAATGAATAACCATCACAAGACCATTTCCTGTCTCTAGACCATTCTATAATTTCACACAATTGGCCTGTTCTCTTTTTCAAATTCTCTATTAAAGGTCAACACCTCCAGCTGACCTTTCCAAATAGTAATCTCTCAGATACCTCCCCCAGAGTTAAACACATTTTCTCATGTCTTACTGAGTTTCATTTATGACACTTATCCTAATGTCTGATTACAGGTGTGTGCCACCATGCCTGGCTTGTTTATTTGTTTTTATTTTGTTTTTCCCTCTCTCTCTGTTTTTCTCCCTCTCTTTGAGCTCTTTGCAGTTTATTAGAATCCACCAAAAACATGTAGAGTAAGTAAGCTATTCAACATCATTTCACATGCTGAGAAAGAAACTTTTAATGATTCATGTAGAAACTCTTTCAACATCAGTAAAAGAGTTGGACACCTGCATAATGTTAGATTTTTTAAAAGGCCTATAGATGGGGCTGGGGCTGGGGCTCAGCGGCAGAGTGCTTGCTTAGCATGTGTGAGGCACTGGGTTCAATTCTCAACACCACATAAAAACAAACAAATAAAAGAAAGGCCTATAGACAAATCTTCCATGCTGAAGAATTCCAGAAAATATGTATAACTAAGTCCTGCTCCAGAGAGTGGAGCTTAATCTACTGCTATTACTGGTGAGCTAGACATATTGACTTGCTCCCAAAGTATAAGGTGCAGAAAGAGAGGAATAACAAAACCTGCAGAGACCATCTTTATTTAATGATCAAATGGATATCACCTACCCTACTCTCAGAAGAGCTCAGCATCACTTCTGTGGAATCCTTGCTGAAAATGTATAACTTCAATCAAATCACAATAAAACTTCTGACAAATCCCAACTGAAATAATTCACCAATATTCATCAAAACAGTCAGAATCCTTTAAAAAAAAAAAAAAGGCTGAGGAACTACATAGGTTGATGGAGGAAAAGGAGACATAACTAAACGCAACACGGCGCTCTAGATTGGGTCTGGAACAAAAAGAGGACATTAATGGAAAAACTGGTGAAATGTGAATAAAATCTGAAAAGAACATCAATGTTAGTTTCTTAGTTTTGAACTATGTATTATGGACATGCAAGATGTTAGCCAAAAAGGAATCTGGTGAGAAGTTTGTGTGAACTTAATTATCTTTGTAATTTTTCTATAAATGTTATTTTTTTCCAATATAAAAGTTTATGAAGCCAACTGTGGTGATGCATGCCTGTAATCCTAGTGGCTTGGGAGGTTGAGGGAGGAGGGTCCCAAGTTCAAGGCTAGCCACAGCAACTTAGTGAGGCCCTAAGAAACTGAGTGAAGGGGCTGGGGATGTGGCTCAATCGGTAGCGCGCCCGCCTGGCATGCATGTGGCCTGGGTTGGATCCTCAGTACCACATACAAACAAAGATGTTGTGCCCGCCGAAAACTTAAAAAAAAAAAAAAAAAAAAACAACAACTCTCTCTCACACACTCTCTCTCTTTAAAAAGGGCTGGGGAATATAGCCCAGTGGTTAAGTGCCTCTGGGTTCAATCCCTGGCACCAAAAACAGCAAAATAAGCTAATGGGCTGAGGGTGTAGCTCAGTAGAAGGGTGCTTGCTTGCATAGCATGCACAAGGCCCTGAGTTTAATCCCCCAGCACTGCAAAAAAAGAAGAAAAGGAAAAACAAAAATCCAAAACCAAATCTTACAAAAAAAAAAAAAAAGGAAGAAGAAGAAGAAGCCAATCACAAACCAAAATCTAAATGAGCTACAGTATATGTGTTTTTTAATCTTTACAAATAAAAGACGTAAAAGGTGAAATCACAAAGTCCTCTAGAGAGTAACCTCTCATGTTGCTGCTGGCATTTTAAATTTTAAAATATTCTACATCAAAACTATTCTTTTTCATTTTTTACCAAATTTTAAAAATCTTTAAAAGATGCTATCATTAGCTCCTCCAGCACCTAGGGCTGCGATGACTTCTGCACTGACCCAGGGACTGGAGCGAATCCCAGACCAGCTCGGCTACCTGGTGCTGAGTGAAGGTGCAGTGCTGGCGTCATCTGGGGATCTTGAGAATGATGAGCAGGCAGCCAGCGCCATCTCTGAGCTCGTCAGTACAGCCTGTGGGTTCCGCCTGCATCATGGCATGAGTGTCCCCTTCAAGCGCCTGTCAGTGGTCTTTGGAGAACACACACTGCTGGTGACTGTGTCAGGACAGAGAGTGTTTGTGGTGAAGAGGCAGAACCGAGGCCGGGAGCCCATTGATGTCTGAGTTTGCCAGAGAGCCAGGGATGGAGAAATGGACTGGATCCTTTGGCTTCTGTGATGAGACACATGTGTCCTCCACTTCTTGCTTAGCTTGCTGGATCTAGGGTCTTCTGCTTACCCCCCCTTTCCACCCACCACCTGAAGAACAGAGGTTTTCGTACTTTATGCTGTGTTAAGGAGAATTTGGGCAAGTGTTTTTTTCTTTTCCCTTCTAATAAACATGAGTCTGATGTTCCTAGAAAAAAAAAAAAAAAAAGATGCTATCATTGCAGTCAGTGCCCACTGAATGTTTATAGTTGAAGGATTCTTTTTAATATACTGGAGCTAAAACAGAACTAATTGCTGTTGAAGTCAATCATTAAGAGTTTCTACATGAACTGATTCTCATTTGACCATAAGCTTAACTTTTTTTTTTTTCATTTACTTAAAACCCGAAAGATTATTAAGAAATGAATGGTACTTAAAGTGAGAATTGCAGAATTTCCTGTCCACCCAAGGTGTTAGAAATCAAAAGATACAATAGATTTTTCTGCCAGTGTCTGAAATGGCTCCTTCTAGAAGGTAGTAACTACAGAAGATTAAGAGTAGTTTGTTCTTTTTGTTATCGGTTAGGCAGTTAAATGCAACTGGGATAATGTCCTTGACATTCTTTTGTGTAATGACAATAAATAATCCATTGTAGAGAATATCCTGGTTTGGGATTTATACAGAGTTATCTGGAAATCAATACTTAAGATATTAAAATGTATTGAATTATTTAATTTATCTTCATACAGTCACAAATTAAAAGTCATTGGAAGACTAAGAAAGACAGAAAAAACTGTTACAAGTTGGAAAAGATTAAGAAAATGTAACAAATAAATGAAAGGTGGGATCCTGGATCAGATCTTGGGACAGAGAAAGGACATTAGGAGAAAAACTAGTAAGATATGAACAATGTCTGTAGTTTAGTTAATAGTTTCGTGCCAATGTTTACCTCCTGGTTTTGATAATTATACTATGGTTATTTAAATTGTTAACATTAGGGGAAAGTAAAGAGTTAATAACAACTTTCTGAACTACTTTGGCAATTTTTTTTCACAACTTCTGTGGGTCAAAATTATTTCAAAATAAAAGAAAAAAATGCATTGGAAAATTCCTCAGGAAGTTGCTACTTCAAAGTGATATATAATATTTCTCAATATTTCCAACAAAGCCAGTTTTTCCTCAAGCCTGGAAATGGAACATTGTTTCTTCAGTGGAGCAGCTGATAAAATGCAGTGGTTGGCATGTCCTTTAGGAGTATTTTATGCAAAAATACATATTTCAAAATACCAGAATTATACTCTGTACCCTGAGATGTTTACATGTTAAGAGGCCCACTGAATGATTTGTATTTCTCAGTAATGTTTATGCCAGAGTATTTGCTCATTAAGTACAATGTTGAGCCAATTTGTCTAGGTAATTGAAAATTATTTCTATTTTTTCTTTTTTTGTCAAGTGCATATGATTGAATGTGAATAAGTCAATTGTATATGTCATGTGACCACTGTAATCCAATGGAGGAAAAAATGCATAGGAATTTACTAAATAGACAATTGGAGATTGAGTTCTTGAAATTACTTTGTAAGTGACAATCATTAAAAGAGGTCCTTTTGTCAGTTCAACAGTTTTACCCTGTTTTAACTCACAACAAAATCCAGGTTGGAAATGTCCCATTTCCTTACAGATGAGAAATGGAGACTCAGAAAAGTTAAATACCTGTCCCAATCTAGGCTTGAAATTCAGATTGAGATACCTCTAAATACCTAACTATATGTAGTAGTTGATCTAAACTGTAGAAATTCTACCCTTGGTGAGTTGTGTCATAGTGAGAGTTCAGTAAATCTTTTCTTTTTTTTTTTTTTTTTGGTGTCAGAGATTGAACCCAGGGGCACTCAATCACTGAACTACATTTCCAGCCCTATTTTGTATTTTATTTAGAGACAGGGTCTCACTGTGTTGTTTAGGGCCTCTCTAAGTTTCTGAGCCTGCCTTTGAACTCACTATCCTCCTGCCTCAGCCTCGTGAGCCGCTGGGATTTACAGGTGCGCTCCACCACACCCAGGTCAGTATGTGAGTCTTTTTATATACTTGAAAATCTTAATTTTAACTATGGTATTTCATTAGAAAAGTCACATATAATCATATTTTCTTCAAAATATAGAAATGTATAAGAAAATCCAAGATATTAAAAACATTCACTAAATTATTAGGTTCTATGAATAAGTAGCCATATAGATTAACCTAATAAATTATGTATTTTATTAGTATATTAACTATATCAAGATTCTAGGGTCTTTAAATTGCCTTTAAATAGCTAAATTCAAACTTTCTATTCTCCTGTCCAGAGGGCCTTTTATAGTACACTAAATGTGTTTTTGCAAAGCTTGAAAATTTTTCAATGATCTAAAAGAAGTAACTCTCAATGTTTGTTTTGAAAAATAGTAGACCTTTGGCCCTTTATTTACCATTCAAAACTATAGTGAAAAATGTATGGGTAATCTCCTTGGCTGAAAGTTATCCTTTTCAAAGCAGAAATAAATAATTATCCTTACTCTGATCTCATTGAGAATTCTGAATAAAAAATTTAATTATGGACTTTGGATATGGGAAATATTTGCCAGCCGAGATTTTTACTCTACAATACAGATACTATATAATTGGATCAGTAGACAAAGATCATTTACCTGATAAAGAGGGAAAGAAAATTTTGTGGCTATTGTTGCTTTCACCTTACAATTAAAAGTGACATAATTAGACACTGCACTTTGGCACCCTGTTATAAAATACAGGTTGAAACCTCTCCCTGACATCATGAAACCAACAAGTTTCATCCTGTGTGCCCCACTATCCCTCTCCATGAAGCTGAAGTGTGGTAAGGGCTCTCAGATCCTCTTGCTAGAGTAGACAGTATTGTCTCAAACCTCTCTAAAAAAAAAAAAAAAAAAAAAAAAAAAAAAACACAAAACACCATCAATTACTTAGCTGACTTTCAAAACTACAGCGTAACCTGGATAATTGTTTCCTGGACATTGCTGATCACACTCTTGGTACAGGTTAAAAATACCTTTTCCTAGGCACCTCATCTAGAAATTCTGATTTAATAGATTGAGGTGAGACCTGGGGATCTGAATTTTGTGTTTGTTATTGAAGTGCAAGGATTGAAACCAGGGCCTCACACTTGCTGGGCAAGCAATCTATCACTGAGCTACATTCCCAACCCAAGAATTTGAATTTTAGATGAATGCCACATGGGCATAGTTGAGACACATTGGTCTCAAATTTAAAAAAATAAAATAAAATAAAACAAAGCAGCTGTTACTCTTGTTGGGTATTCTTAGGGGACTAGGAAGAGTATGAACTTTACTAAGTGGATAAACTTCAGGTTTCCCCATTGACAAATTATTAAACCTCTCTTTCAGTGTATGTTTTATTTTTTATTTTTTAATTTTTGGTACAAGGAATTAAATACAGGGGCACTTACCACTGAGTCACATTCCCACCTTTTTTGTTGTTGTTGTTTTCATTGTGAAACAGGGTCTCACCAAGTTGCATAGGACCTGGCTAAATTGCTGAGGCAGGCAATTCTCCTCCTATTCTCAGCCTCCTGATTCACTGAGATCACATGCCTGAGCCACCTTGCCAGGTGGTGTCTGTTTTAAAAGATGATAATAATGTCTACCTCTAAAATTTATTACAAAGATGTGGAGGGTCCAGGCTCTTGCCTTCACTAAGTGTGATTGGGGAATGAGCAGCCAACAGTCCCCCAGAAATGTGTTGAATATTGAATATGTGAAATCTTGGGTCTTGCTCTAAACCTGGTGAATCAGAATATGTCTGCTATTTTGATTTTTTGGATGACTCACAGGGATATTACAGTTGGAGAGGCACTGCCCTAGTCACGGAGTAAGTGTTCAGGAAATGCTAGATTCTTTCCTGTCATCATGATCCTTGTACCAATATTTCAGTTCAGCTGGAGCTTGTCCGGCATCAACACTTACTGTTGGTTGAAGTCCATGGGGTGCATTTTGAGCTCTTATACTGGGAACAGCATTCATAAGCAAACAAATGCATGCACAGGAAATCAGGCTACTGCAAAAGGTAATTCTGAGGATTTCACTCTCAGACCTTTGCTCCCACACGCCGCTGCAGGCCGGAAGCTCCTGAGTATTTTTCGGTTTTTTTCTAAGGATGACTGTGGAGTTTCTCGTCTGTGCCTCACTGACGGTTTCCCACAAAGCTTTCTTTACCATTTGGGAATTGTTGCGAGCATGGCCAGCCAATAGCTAATAATTAATGTGGCCATTGCTTGAATAATTTAGGGAAAGCCTCTTCAGAAGGCCTTGGGTTTTCCTATTATTTATTTTCTTTTTAATCTTTAAAGTTTATCGTTGAACCCCGAGGAGTCAGAAGAGGAGAATTAGGTAGAACCTGTCTTACTGCATCAAAGACCTTTTCAGTAATTACCCGCGTTAATATGTACAGCACATGTTAATACATGACCAAGAAAAATGAAGGTTATATTTGAAAATTTAAGGGGTACACTCAGGGAACAATGGAAAAGACTGGCTGTTGCAATTAATATTTTAGCTGGAATATCATTATTAAAACAGCAAGTAGATTTAATTTTATATTTTAAAATAAATAAATGGCTAATTCTTGGATTTATCTATAATTTAGCCATAGAAAGGAAGTCTTCTTCCATATCTCATATTTTGTAAAGCGTGCGCCCCAACAGAATTCATTGAGATCTGTATTTGTTCTGCCACTGATATGTTCCTTATAAGATTTTCCTCTTACCAGACATGAATCCCATTCTCAGAGGCTTCTGTTTATTCTGAATTCTGTTGCTAAGGCAGCATGCCTTCATCGCAACCTCAAGGCTTCCATGTATTTTATTGGTCTTGCAGAAAGTGAAAAGGTGCATTTTAACCTATTGTCCTTGGGGAAATGTGCATACTGAAAGACAGGCCTTCCAAGTTGAGTCTGTCTAGAATTTCACATAAATCTTGACATTCACTGCCCACCTTTTATAATAATGTGAAGGATATTTATCTATTTTTCTTCTCCATTTCAATGAGATAGATTCAGCAGCAGAAATTTAAAAATAAATTTCTTTCATTAAAAATAATGGGTCATTTAAGAATTAGGTCTTCCAGAAATAGGCTCTGTATATAAATAAACAGAACAAACCATTGTTTCTGTCATGGGTTGAATTGTACCCCACACTCAAAATTGATATGTTGAAGTCCTAATCCCTAGACTCAGAATGTTGGGTGAAACACATTGTGAAGTCTCTCAGCTCTTTTAAGAAACTTGTTAAATTGTTCAATGGCTCTTTAACTGTGATCCTATCATCTTTTTCTTTTACATGTAATTTTGGAATAATTCAGACCTCTGGAAAATTTTAAGAATAGTAGAAAGTACTGTCATATATCCTTTGCCCAGGTTTATTTGTTTTATTCCCTCCCCCACACACAAATTATTTATTTTTTTAAACTATTTAGGAATAGCATTTGAACCCATTAATATTTCTGCACATATTTTCTCTGTCCTATCACTATTTTTGGCATGTAATTCTGTATACAAGAACTTAAAAAAAAAACATGCAATCTAAACATCAAGTCGATATCTTTTCCTAGTCATATTTTCTTCCAAAACAGTTTACAGTAATATGGTTTTCATATATTTCAAATAGTTTTTATCTATAAGTGTTCCCTTTAATTTTTCTCAACTCCTCATTCCTCACAATTTTGTTCCTTTAACCTTTCCCCTGTATTTTATCACTATTTTCTGTAGAGGAGCCATAGCCAGGCGCAGAGGTGCACCACAGTAATCCCAGAAGCTCTTGAGGCTGAGACCGGAGGATGGTGAGTTCAAAGCCAGCCTCAGCAAAAGCGTGGTGCTAAGCAACTCAGTGAGACCCTGACTCTAAATAAAATACAAAGTAAGTCTGGGATGTGGCACAGTGGTCAAGTGTCCCTGAGTTCAATCTCCAGTACCAAAAAAAAAGGAGAGAACATAACTGAGTCATAGCTTTGCTCCACATAGTGCCCTCATACTACCACCCACGAGAGCTTAGCTGTTATTTTCAATTCTTTGTAATTCTTCCCTTACTCATATTACAATATAGCAAGGTTCGTTCTATTATTTTTTATTTCTATTAGTTCTTTGAGTTTGAGTTTAGGGTGGTTTCAGTAACTAAGGAACAAATCACTAGCAGAAGTAAGTCTTGCCTAGAACCAATTTTTCCAAACAGTTCTGCTTGGTGTTTCTCCATGGCCTACATAGAAATTTGCTCTGCTTTCAGTTCATGTTCCACTTCTGCTATATATTAGATAATCTTCACCAATCACTTAATCTCTCCTAACCTTAGTAACCATGTCTAATATGATACTTATCTGTCTGTATACTAAAGTGCCTTGTTATTTCAGGGTTTCTTGTGAGGATAAAATCATAAGACCTTAGTAAAGGGCTTTAGAAAAAATGCCAAAGTATTTAGAAACAAAAGATATCCAAGTATCCACAGTGTGTGAGGCGGGGGGGGGATCATAGAGATTACTCAAGCCAAGTGGGTTATTTTACAGATGGGGAAACTAAAAACCAGAAAGATTGAATAACTTATTCACAGTAACTGAACTATTTGGCAAAGACAAGTTTCCTGGTTCCAAGACCAGAGCATTTTTAACCTCAGAGAACTGTCTTCCTAGAGAGAGTCTACTTCTCAGATCGCCCAAGTTTGCCTCCCCATGTCATCATTTAATGTAAAAGACACAACCACAAGAGTAAATGTACAAAGTTTGAATCAATATGCAAGTTTAGAAAGAGGTAGACAATTTAAAGAAAACACACAAGGAATATGGAAGGGTTAGGATTGTGTCTGACATTATTTGAAAGGTGTCAGGAAATCATTCTTGCCCACCAAGGTACAGATTTTGTAAAGGTTCAACAACCAGAACATATATAAAGCTTCTGCAGTTTAGCCCCTAGTTTAAGGTCAATAAATGAGCAATAAAAACTGCACTCATCTTTATCATTTTTCAACGGATTTAATTACAAGATGGAAAAAGAGTGTCACAGACTAATAGCAGAATAGTCCTGTCTGAAGCCCAAATTCAATATTGATCTGAAAATTAAGACTTTTAAGTCTTAATTTAAGACTTGAAGATACTTTCAGAAGAAACAGGCAACAAATTAATTAGTCTGTCTTGTGGGGTGTTGAAGGAGTGCCCTCTCTGACACTAGGTTAAAGCTACTCTTTGGAACAGATCTCATTGATGGAACATGAAAAGGCAAAACAGTCGACAAGGCTTGGAACACACATGTCTCAAAAGGTTATCCGGACCCGGGTTTGATCCTCATCACCACATAAAAAAATAAAGGCATTGTGTTGTGTCCATCTATACCTAAAAAAATAAAAATAAATAAAGGTTATTAGAACTGTTCTGATACCAAAACTTCATTGTGTATCTTTTATAATTCGAGTGAATTATATGAGGGAGAACTACTGGGTTTGAGAGAGAGAAAAGATTGCAACCTGCCAAGGTCAGTACAATCGCCCCAGGAAAATACAGCTGCACAGATCTCCACGATTTCTGCCAGTTCTGGGCCCTGATAACTCTGATCTACACCAGAGTTATCCTATTGTCCTCAGTGAAGGGTTCAATGGCCAGATCCAGGATTTGACATTAAACAGCGAATTCACTTATAATTAAACTAAAAAAAATCAAGTTCCTAGATAGTCTTATCTAGTTTGTACCTCTAGCTAACTAATCAATCATGGACTTTTAAACCTGAGAATAAAGTCAGTTTTAAGATTATAATGGAGGGCTGGGGTTGTGGTTCAGTGGTAGAGTGCTTAGCTAGCACAGGCAAGGCCCTGGGTTCAATCCTCAGCACCACATAAAAATAAATAAACATATTGTGTCCAACTACAACTAAAAACTAAATATATATAAAAAGATTGTAATGGAGATCTGTTTATAAATATTTGAGACAAATTTTATGAATAATCCATGTAATTTGAAAGATTACAATATTTTATCAGAACATTTATTTATGAATTTTCTCTCTAACAACCTTTTCCCAAATGTAAAAGCAACATGCATGAACTATGGTGTTATATTCCTGAACGGTACTGTGGTAAGCAGAACTAGTATTGTTAAGATCTTAAAAAAAAAAAAAAACAAAAACACAACCCAGACTTGAGGGGAAATACATGCTATAAAAGTATTCCATGTTGGGCTGGGGATATAGCTCAGTTGAGAGTGTTTGCCTTCCATGTACAAGGCCCTGGGTTCAATCCCCAGTATCCCCCCAACCCCGCCAAAAAAAAAAAAAAAAAAGTATTCTGTGTTTTTAACTCAGTAAATAAAAGTAAAAGGCATCTGCTCTTAAAACAAATCAGTTTTTTTTGGCATTCAATACTAGTTTAAGTAGGTCACCCTTTTGCTGATGACCTTTATCAATTATTCAGGGAAAATTGCTGAGGTGGTCTCTCATGTTAGCATCATGTTATCAGACAATAATTCAACTGCTTTTGAATCAGTTCTTTCTGCTTTGAAATTCACTGTTCCATTTACTATGTTGCCCTCTGTTTCTTGCAAGTGTCAGCAAAGGCTTTTGTAACACCCAACCCTTTTTTTTTTTTTTTACAAGGTATCTCAATATTTAAGAATTACTGAAGTATTGGAAGGGAGAAGAGGAAGTACTGGTCTGGAAGACATATACAGAGAGGGTGGAGCAAAAACCCACGCTCTCCACCAACCACACCTCTGAACTGAACAATGCTTCCATGAGGGAACAGAACTAAATCACACATATGCATAACTCAACCACAGTTGTGCTTTGCTTTTTTAAATCCCAAAGCCCATAGCTCGTCTCACACTCTAGGTTTCTACTAATTCGAAAATAGGTCCAAGAGAGTACAAGATATATATTTTTTTTATTCTCAATTTTATTAGTGGTCAAAGTCATTTGGAAAGAAAAAGAAGCCTCTGAGGGCTCTTCCCTACCAACTCCACAGCCCTACCCCCTGCATATTGAATATAAATAGCCCCATGTGACAGCCAACCGACTCTTCCACCCAGCAGTGGGGTGAGAAGTTGGTTCTGGGAGAGCAGAGGCCTGTTGGGGCCTGTGGGAGGCTGAACACACCTGCCAGTTCTCTGATTAGAACCTGAAAGCTGGGTGAGCCCCACAGTGCCCTCGGGGAGGCCAGCAGAAGGGTTCTGAAGGCTGGGCTACCTTGCCATTAACCCCAGGGAGCCTCTAGATGGTTGGGCTCTCCTCTTCTCAGTGTTTCAACAAATACCTGCTCTTGCCTTGGGGAAGAGCAAAGAGGAAATGGAGAGACAAGAGAGAAAGTAAGGCAGCGCCTCTGGGAGAGTGCAGCAGAACTTCTCTTCATTATTAGAAAGTTAAAGACCAACAGTCTAAAACTCCTGCATCTGCTATACCCACAGTAGCTGGAAAAAGAAATAACCACTAGCATTTTGGATGTGATTCCATCTTTTTCATTTTGTTTCACCCAAAAGTATTGATTTCAACATCCAATTACGCTTACAGTTCAGCTTGGAGACAACTATTCAAGATTCAGAGCAAGGGGCTATTAGTTACTGTCTATTGGGTCCAAAGTATGTACCCTAAAGATGGGAGCAAACAATGTTCAATCATCTTTAAAGTAACCTTTCTGGTATTGAAGAGATAATGCTGTGTCTAAAGGTAAATAGGTTTCCCTTTGATTTCTACCAGCAATATCTTTCTTGTTATACTTATTGATACATTTAGAGAAAAGTATTCCATTTAAGTTGACATATTTTCCATAAAAGGATCACCCATAAAAACAAAACACACACACACACACACACACACACACACACACACACGCATCGTCCGTTCTTTGATTCTAATCAGGCTTTTGATAGCCCCTGCATTAGTTCTAGTGCTCATGTCTTTCACAATGGTATCTGCCACAGATATCAGATATAGTAACAACCAACAATAAAGAGGGCATTGAACGGTTACAGAATAGATGGAGCAATACATCAGGTATTTTTTTGTATAGTCACCTTGATTTGGTAGAGATCAAAGTGGTTGGGTTCCCCCCCACCCCCACCCCCTTCACCTCTAAGTTAAATTACTAATGAAATCAAAGCTGATTTCATTCCTTATGAAATTTTTACTCCATAACAGGCACGTAAAGCAGACATACCTGTGCTTTGCCTGACACTTCACAACAAAGCAATCTATGTCGTAATGGTGTTTTTATTTGACAATTCTATGTGTCCCGACATGCAAAAACCTAAATTAATACTGAGAGAAGAAAAAAAAAATCTTTGTCAGAACAGAGTCAATAACCAATGAAGTAATGCAAGAAGTTTAAGTATACTAATCCAGATGGCAGAAAAGTTGTGGTGGTCAGGATCTTTGAAGTGGCCCCTAAAATATCTATGGCTTTGTATAATCTCCTCCTTTTTGAGTGTGGGAAGAACTTTTAAATTACTTTTAGCTAATAGAATATGGCAAAGGTGATAAGCTGTCACTTTGATAATTATGATAAATGTACAGATATAATTAAGGTCCCTGATTAGTTGGCTTTAAATTAATCAAAAGGCAGATTATTATTGGTGAGCCAACCTTAACCAAATAAACTCTTTTAAAAAGGATCTCAGGAAATCCGAGAGCTGGGGATATAGCTCAGTTGGTAGAGTGCTTGCCTCACATGCACAAGGCCTTGGGTTCAATCCCCAGCACCATCACAAAAAAAAAAAAAAAAAAAAAAAAAAATTGGGCTGGGGTTGTGGTTCAGGGGTGGAGTGCTCTCCTACCACTGGGTTCAATCCTCAGCACCACATAAAAACAAAATAAAGATATTATGACCATCTATAACTAAAAAATAAGTAAAAAGAAATCTGAGACTCTTTGTATACATGTATGAATATGTAACAACAAATTTCACTATTATGTATAACCATAACACATCAATAAAAATATAGAAGAAAAGAAATCTGAAACTCTCTTGCCCTTCTTGAAGACACACACCACAAAGAGTTGTACAGATGCAAGCAATGAACACTGCAAACAATTATGTGAGCTTGGGAGAGGGCACTGGGCCTCTGTTAACACCTGGACCCAACTAAGCCATGCTCACTTTCTTGACCTACCAAAATTGTGTGATAATAAATTTATGTTGCTTTTAGCTGCTAACTTTTTGACAGTTTGTTATTCAGCAACAAAAAACTAAACAGATTACTTTTTTTAAAATTACTTTTAGCTGATAGAATATGGCAAATGAATACTGTGAGTAGTTCAGTGCTATCAGTCAGTGTTAAAATGTCTTTAAGCTCATAATTATAGCCAAAGGCCATCTCTGAAATTTGGGTCAACTAGAGGAAAGGACAATATTATGAACTATTTCACATTATCCTCTAAGAACCCGAGCTTGTAAACTATTTGCTGAAACTCTTTGCAGATATTAGTTGAAGTGGCAATATAAAATGATTAAAAAGTTGATTTATACTATATTAGCATGTATTTTTATCATTTTAACTTTTAAAACTATAAGCTTAAATACTAATAAATTTCAAAGGTAATAAATATAACTTTACAGTGTGTGTGGGGGGGGGGAGAGGGTCAGGCAGACATCCCTTGATCAGTTGATCAAAATTAACATCCCCAGTAGTGGAAAAAAATTGAAATCCTTTGTCAATGAAAAAGATGGAATGAGAGGAACACATTACCACCTCTGCTTTGTTCCTGCCAAAGATGTAAAACTGAATATAATCATGAAGAAACATCAGACAATTTCAAATCAAAGGACATTCTGCAAAATAACTCACCTGTAATCTCTTGAACTCTTCTAGGTTATCCAAGGCAAGGAAAAACTTAAAAACTGTTCCATAATTGAAGGAAACTAGAAAGACATAGCCAGATCCTTTTGCGGTAAAAGACAATGCTGGGACAGTTGGCAGAACTTCAGTGGGGGCTGAGGCTTGTAGCAATACATCAATGTTACTTTTTGGATTCTGATGGCTATGTTGAGCTATTGAGGAGAAGAATGTCCTTGTTGGAAGAATTACACACTGAAGATTGAATATCATACTGGGAATTTTTAGTTTAAAATGATGAGGGAAAAGATGCTATTGCAATCTTTCTGGAAGTTTGAGGTTGTTTTAAAATAAGAAGTAAACAGGGCAAGCACGGGGTGCATACCTATGATCCCAGGAATTCTGGAGATCAAGGCAGGAGTATTGCAAGTTTGAGGTCATCCTCAGCAATTTAGTAACTTAGACCCTGTCTCAGAATAAAAACAAAAAGGGCTTGGGATGTGGGTCAGTAAGTG